>NC_138724.1:11854732-11917886 GCF_965113295.1 Leuciscus leuciscus | reverse complement strand
CGGACAGCGCCTTTGACCAAGCCTCTACATATGGGGCACTTGCGCTGAGAAGGCGCACATTCTTTGCACACAACTAGGTGACCACAGGGGATGAAGACAATGTTCACTTCCTTATCCATGCAAACTTTGCATGTGCGCTCCTCTTGAAGTCTTCTTAACTGTTCCTCCATAGGCAAGTCTAAAAGATCTTGACTCAGGGATGCAGCTTCATTTGTCTGGGCCACCAGGCCACGCTCAAATCCAATCTCTAAAGCAGACTTCACCACAGGATTGTTCATCATCACTGCATCTTCTGAACGGTCTTCTCCAGGACCCAGGTGTACAACAGATGGATCAACAAATTCTCTTGAGTCGCTGTCTCCATTAGTCAATAGCTGTTCAAATAGTCTTGGAAATCTTGCTTGAATCTGATGAACAAACTCTTGGCCCTTTTCTTGCAACAGGTATTCACATCTTGGAAACCACTTAGCATGTTCTACCCATGGATCATCACCAGACTCCCAACATCTGAGTCCACCATCGCAACAAAAGCACTTCACGTCATCATTACGACCAACATAGTAAAAACCAGCCTTAGCCAATTGGTCTGGTCGAACAGTTATTCTTGAGGGCCAGTTGACAAATGTGAGCGACCTTTCTTCACACTGTTGCATTGCCGAGTCAAGATCTTTTAGACTTTCCTATGGAGGAACAGTTAAGAAGACTTCAAGAGGAGCGCACATGCAAAGTTTGCATGGATAAGGAAGTGAACATTGTCTTCATCCCCTGTGGTCACCTAGTTGTGTGCAAAGAATGTGCGCCTTCTCAGCGCAAGTGCCCCATATGTAGAGGCTTGGTCAAAGGCGCTGTCCGTACTTTCCTCTCATAAAGTGAAGATATTCATCATCCAAGTAACAACAGGTTTTACATTTAACTTGATGAATAAAAACAAAGGAGAAGTTTATTATTTTCACTCAATCCAGTGACAAAATCTGATTAAACATGGGAGAATTGTTCACCATAAGTTCTGTAACAAACATTTAGAAAGTATTTCATTTTGCGTAGACTTTAAGTTCATTTGACTATGAAGATGTTAAAGTTCATAGACCTTAAGCGCATTGAGTTAAAATTAAAATCAATATCGCATTAAACGCATCATTACCGAATTCAGGGGTGTTTAATAACTTCGATAGTTATCAAGCACCAGCTGATTTAAGGTTTTCTTCAAACAAAAGTAATTTTCTGATAAATCATCGTACACATACATGTGTTTTGTTGTATGCACAGATTTTGAGGGTCGCTTATAGAAAGAGGTGTCCTTGTCTTTGTTTCGCGGTATTTTTAAAACATAGAACCAGAGAACAGAGAACCTTGTGCGGCATTCTTTATCCGCATAAAGGGTTAAAATATAAAATATACATTTTAGCGCTATTTAAAACTAGGACGGTATAATAATATAATGTAAATGTCTCACATGAAGATGATGGTTTAAACCATCATTTTATCAAATCAAGCCAATTCATGCGAATACTGTCGTATATGAACAAAGAGAAGACCTAGAGTTCACTAACATTACAGCTAACAGTAGGAAACAGATATACGGGGGAAAGTGTAAAGATCTCATGCATGCCAAACTATCTAAAATGGTGCCTTCGAAGGGTACTGAAGTTTTTAATCATTATCAACATATTTTTGATAAAAATAACTATATAGAGTTCCAAATGACAGTTATTTTTGAGCCCGACACTTTTAAGCGCTCCAAAGTTCTAACTAGAGCAGGGGGCAGAGTTAAAAAGGAACTTTGTCTAGCCTTAATTTACTGAAGGCTATGGATGTTAGGTAAATGTTTATTAAATTAATTCACAATATGTACAGATTCATTATTAATCTTATGCCTAATATGATGAAAATGGCTGTTATTTGTTTTTTCTCCTATCACATTAAATCACATGTATTATATAGGCCTATTTTAAGTTCAAAATGGTGAAATTAGAAAAAAAGTTGATTAGTTTGCCTGATTATTTTTGTCATTGTTTAACATTTCTCAAAACAGCTGTCAAATATGAAATGTTTAGTTTAGCTACTTGCACATTATTTCGCACTTTATGACCATTATCAGCTGGAACTCGCTCTCAGCGGCTCCTGTGAACATACTATTGGACTATTATTGTTATTGTCCTAACATAGACTATTGTTTTAACTCTGGTTTAACCTGCTGTGCGTCTGTTCACTGTCCATCATGTGCTCTAACACCTGCAGCATCAGCCGGTTCATTGACTTTGAACTGGTGTATGAATGTGTCTGCAGGTGTATCTAACCCTAACAACTCATGACCAAAATTATTTTTGCTATTGTACATACATTTTATTCTTCTAACTGTTTGTCTTTGGTTAACACAGCTGGAGAAGAACAACAGGGAGGTTGGAAGACACAGTAGAGGAACTACAGAATAAATATGGAGAGAAAACAGCATTAAAAAGGATCAAGTCCATACTGAAAAAAATCTGAAAAAAGAATATCAAACGTAGGAAAAGATTTATAATTTACTTTGTTAGTAGTCAATATGTTTCTCAATCTTCAATAAGCTTTACTATAATGTTTACATGGTTTTGGTTGTGTAATTAATTGTTACATTTTTTAACAGATGGTGACGTTCAAACGCTGAGCGTTCAAACACATGATTTGGAAACATGACAAATCAACAGCCTAACAACCTTCCACAACGACAGCATAATAATACTAATAATAATAATTCTACATCATTCGGACGGCCATTAATTCAGAACCCTAATCGGCTTAACTTCACAATTGACCAGAAGAATGGTGGGACAATAGTTGCTACAATCATTGTAGAAAAAACAATATATGGTGAAGTTAACATCGGTGCGGTGAGTGTCTGATAATTTAAGAAACAGTTGCTTAGTTAAGAAATGATTGGTGTATGTTATATATATTTATGTATGAGTATTTAAAAAATTTTTTTTTTTAAAGTTGGTCCATAGGGTGTGGAACTTTGCATCACTCTGGTGTCTAAAAATACACCCAAAGATTTAAGCACAACTATTTACATACACACTAAGTTGGAGAATATCTAACTGTATATTGTGAACATTACATTATCTGTTTATTTGGGGTCAGAGAACATCCTCAGCTCATACATCTCTTTAATTTTGTGCTGGATGTTAGTTAAAAGATGAAGGTATTAGTTAATAACAAACAAACAAAAACTTTAAATCAACATAATATTAATAAATAAAATATGGTATTACGGTAAATATTACATTTTACAATTACAGTTTGGAAATTACTTCCATAATATTTTATTTTATTTACAAAGTTGTGCGTTGTGAGTGAGACATCGCAGTGTTAGAGAAATCTAACATTGCGTGGTTGCGCTACGTCTGAAGCTTAGTAATCAACATGCATTTATGTAGGACTGTCAAAATTTTAAAAATATTTTAATTTTGTATTTTTGATTGTATTTTAAAAAAAATTCTTACAAATGTTGTGTCAGACGTATTGGGTAGCATGATTATCTTGTTTAATCATGTATTAAGTCCATATTTATCAGGTTGATGTTTGTAGAAATAAGCAAAATACATTTATAAAACAAAAAGAACCAGTTAATGGCCTTGTGTCAGACTTTGTGACACTTAACTTTTTATTCTAACTAGATTATCCTTTGAAAAGTGTAATACAGTATTTGATTTTTACACACGCAGTGTTTTTGCCAACTGGCCTACCCCTGAAGTTATGACTTCTGAAGGCCTAGATTCAATAGGTTGAAAAATGGTATTTTGTCATTTAAATATCTGAAAAAATAGACTGTGCTCAATATCTGCTAACTCTTTATTGTGATGCTCCCCAACAGATATTCTAGTACTGACTATAAGTAACTCAACTATATCTCAACTTATTCTAACCCTACCAGTCCACTAATACTCTACTAACACTAATGAGAGTTTACTTTACACACTCTGACTCTCACAAGCGAGTTAGTGGACATGCAGGTGCAACACTACTATAGTCAACAGCATGTTCAAAAGGACCATCAAAATAGTGCTACCAAATTATGACTTAAAAAACGTTTTAAGTATTACATAAAAAAAAAAAGCGTAATTGACAAAAATTGTAATTCTGAATTAAGTAATAATTATGACAAAAAGTCGAAATTATGACTTAAAAAGTTGAAATTTAAATTATGACTATGCACCATAATTATGAGATGAAAAATTTAAATGATGATACTAAATTGAAATTATGATAGATAAAGTAAATATTCCATAGTGAAATTTTCTGAATTCAATATAATTGTATTTGTGAAAATGATTCAGTACTGAAACAGCATTTATGAGTTTTTACATATCTTCTGCTTGTTTCTGCAGTTCGTGTAGGCCTCTAAGACTATGAATAACTAAAAATGATTATTGATGAACTTGAATAACTTGAATTTTGTTGGCAATATAAAAAAATTGTCTTCCCATACCGGGAGTCGAACCCGGGCCACCTGGGTGAAAACCAGGAATCCTAACCGCTAGACCATATGAGAGGCGTTGATACTGCCCCCGGCAAATTTGAAAAGGCTGCACTGCACGGTACAATATAATGCTGGATCATACTTATGCCGAGCCACAGGAGAAGGAATCCTCGTCGCCAAAAAGCAAAAATGTAATTTATCGGGATGTAAATAAATATCGGGATAGCTTTTCCCAGGTGGAAAGAGCTAATGAAAGGGTGCCTGCTTTCTTCTCGACAGGTAAGTCAAAGTTACGGTCTAAATGACAAGCTTTTTTGTATTGCTTGGCTGTGTAAATCATTATATAGGCAGCATAACGGTAGAACATGTATAGTTAAACTCGATGATGTGCTACCGCATTTGAAAAAGCGAGGCGCTAGAGAGCACTATTCGTTTAAATGCAAAATAGAATTTCACCGCTAGATGGGAGAAATTCTTTTGGGAGGACTAACTTGTAGGGTCTTTAACAAAAAACAAAAACAAAAAAAAAAGCCTACAAAATCGAGGAGGTCAAGGGGCATGCTTCCTGCTATAGCTCTACCCAAAGACTGTTCATGCAGCCACCAGACAGATTTTAAACACCGGATTTAAACCTCTACATATATTTTGAGTAGATAACCGATAGTATATTCTCAGAAATGTTTCCGCACTGATTAAGGATAGTTCGGGAGATACAAGTAAAAATGATCTTATACATGTAATAGATCATAGCTACCAGTAAGATCATGCTTTGAATTAAGACGAGTAAAATTTAATATTCGCTCAAGACCAATTTGTACAGGTGTACAGGATAGAATATGCAATATTCTATGGATTCTATGGAAAGCCCCCAACATAAAAATTGAAACCCCCGCATGGACAAAAAATTATGATTGACTAAGTACAGTTTTTCAACCATCTAAAGTTTTTGAACAGACATTGTTTAATAACAATTATACTTTAGGTCACCGTTAAACAAAATCATTACAGTAATCTTCTAAAAGATAAATAGAAGATGCGTATGTATTCAAACTTTAAAGATTTAATTTAAACAGTCTTTCATTTTAAAAGATCATATTTAAACTTTTATGATTATATTTTGAAATAAATTTAGTATGAACAAAACTTTGTCTCTGGAAATGCGTTAGCAGACTAACATTACATACGCTCTGACATGATGCACAGAGGCCCCTCTGAGTCAGAGAACGACAGACGGAGCTGAGAGAGAGAGCGAGAGAGAGAGAGAGAGCGATAGAGAGAGAGAGAGAGAGAGAGAGAGAGAGAGAGAGAGAGAGAGAGAGAGAGAGAGAGAGAACCACTCTGTGATTTTATATTATATTATAAGCAATTTATTTATATACTTTTAAAGAACATAATGTTTTTCAACTTTAGTTAAATTAGCAATATAATTATTTTAATTTATAAAGAACGGAATGTTTTATGTAATATGATTTTTATTCTTTTGTTTATCTAAAACAATTGGATCAATAAGATATTTATTTTATAAGCATTTCATTATATACTTTTATAAAGAACTGAATGGTTTTCAACTTTAGTTAAATTAGCAAGATAACTATTTTATTTTATACATTTATAGGCCTAAAGAACGGAATGTTTATGTAATATGATTTTTTATTCTTTTGTCTAAAACTGAATTAAATGGTTTCAGTAGATTTTTAGTAAGATATTATTGTATATTATTTGTGTGAAATATAAAACATGATTAGGGAAACTCTCTTTTTCTCACTTTCACTGTTACCTCAGGAATGTGGAGGGGATCATGTCAGAGGACGCGCGCACAAACACAAACAAACACACACACACACACACACACACACACACACACACACACACACACACACACACACACACACACACACACACACACACACACACACACACACACACACACACACACACACACACACACACACACACTACTCTGGCTGGTGAGGCATTCAGGAAATTCAGGTCTTTTTCTTCTCACTTTTCCAAAGGGGTCCACAATGCTCTGGAATGCGGAGGATATGCTGACACATATCCTATATATATATATATAACAGCGTCTTCAAAACCATCAGCAACATCACAGTGACCGAACAGCACATTTCAGATGTCAGAGCTCACATGCAAAAGGTGGGAGGGAGCGCCTGTGACAACATATACCCAGACAGAAACCCATATAACTGAACCTGACACCAACTTCAAACTTTCTGTCAAACCCACATGATCTAGGACTAAAAAGGTTCAAATAGGGCAAAACTTTCTGTCAGAACCACATGATTAAAGAATAGCTAGGTCAATAGGGCAAACCATAACAACATATGCCGGATAGACACCGGAAGGTCAACCTGTCAAAACACATGATCGAAGGGATAGGAAGGGGCAATAGGTCAAAACTAACTGTTAAAACCACATGATCGACGGATAGGAAGGGTCAATAGGTCAATCCATAACAATAGTGACCGGAAGGGCAACCGGAAAGGTCAACCGGAAGGTCAATGACAACCGGAAGCCATCAATCATTTTGACACATGGTATAGCATATATACTACTGATGTGGTCCCCAAAGGAGCGATCATCCTGGGTGAGGAAGAGGTGGCGAATGACTGGAAGATTTTTATCTTTGGCACAGGAGAAAATCTAAAGCTAGGCTTCAAGCATAGACAATACAGGACAATGAACTGAACCAAACATATGCCTTAAAAGCACACAGGATAAAGAGAAAGTTAACAAGACACGGGTGAACACAAAACATAAGCAAGGGAACAAACTACACACAGGGAAAACAGGAAACAGGAATAACAAAGTAAAAGTTATTGGAAAAGCAAACAGTTTTAACTAAATTATTTACTGTTTGCCATGTTCTTTTAATAGTAATTATTGTAATACAGAATTACAGAATGTCATATTTTAAAAATATATATTTCTTAAAATATATATATCCTTGTAAATATATCCTATGACATGTATTGCTCAATAAAACTGTATTTATATTTCTTTCTATATCAAAATATTCCAGCAGCCAATACCACTACAATCTCTTCTTCAACTAATTCTCCAACACCAGCTCTTACAAGTGAGTATGTTTATTCATGGACATTTGAGTAAACATGTTAATAGGAAAATTATATCAGTAATTTATTCACATGCTCATGCTAGAGTAATATTCATGTAGAGTTATCTTAAAACGTCCTTAGAAAGTTCTTCTTTTTTACTGTTAGAAGTAATAATAGGTAGGCCTATACCTCAATATTTCAAATCGCATCCTGAGTATCAACCATCAGCAGCTAAAATAAAAAAATGTGTACCGTTCAATGTCTATATTATATATTTGTGTGACAATAAGTTTTGAAATGCAGAATTTCATTGAATGCAAAAAGGTCATTGTAAACATGTCAGCAAATATTAAGAAAATTGTAATAATAATTGTTCTTATTTCATGTCACTTTCTGAGTATTAAACAATAGTGCCTACCAGTTCAAATGTTTAAAATGTAATATAATACAAGTTTTTCTTTTAACAATAAAACATAGATTGTACTAAAAAAAGTTAATTGTATGAACATATGCCATTGTTATCTTGCAAGTACTATTTCGTAAATGTTTGTATTTTTATTTCATTATATGTCCGTATATAACAGCATCCCCTGTCACTACATCCAGTTCTTCAACATCTACTCCAACAACTTCTACAAGTGAGTATTTTTCATGTAAGCACTTATAGTTGTATTTTATACTTTTTTATTAAAAATGAAGTTTTATTACAATTGTGTCAAACAGCAGCACCTACAAGATGTAATTAAAGGTACAATATGCAAGAATTTATGCCGCTAGAGGGCGCTACATTCCAAACAACAACAACGACGTAGCTTGATGACGATGTGAAGGAGCGTGGAATGATGGGAACTGTCGTTTTAAACTCCACCGTGGATGTAAATCAGTCAGACGGGAATCGAAAAATCATGTTCATGGATGAGGCTAAGTTCTATTTTTATAAATGTTGCGTTTAATGACATGCTTTTTGTGGCGAGGGGGGCGTGGTTCAGCGCGGTCTGTGATGGGAGAGAAAAGAGACGAGCAAGTAGGTCAAGTGCAAATGCACCTGTGTCTTATTGCAGTGATCGGCGTGGAGAGACCGCTTATAAGCCGCGCTGGAACGAGAGAGAGACTGGAGAGAAAATTGGACGCAGAGGAAGAAAACCGGTGGATCCGAGCTCTCATTTTTGAACTGTTTTGTGCCGTCGCGGTTGCCACGGTGAATGCGCGTTGTGCGCGGCTTTTGTTTGTTTTGCTTTATTTTAATAAAGTACGAGTCCCAGTCACGACGACGCGTCTTCTTCCTTCCTGACTCTTAAACCTCATCACACTTTTATTTCATTAAAATGAATTAACCGCAAGAAAAGTAAGGTTTAATACTTCATAGATGTTACTGTATTTGTTGAATTCATTGTTGTGATAACGCTGCGCAGTTTTACATGTTCTAAACAATTGTTGTAAAAGTACATTCGAACATGCCCACATCATTTGCCAAAATACTGATTCATCTTTATGTATAACACATGCTATGTTTATTTACATGGCCATAAACACCAGACGTGATAAACAATGTCAATAAACTAAACACAAATCTAAAGCAATAATACTTTCCTTACATAAACATAACTATTACCGAATGCTACATTTGGAAAATATAAAATTAAGCATGCTTTGTCGACAGAACCAGCTGCAATCGGTAAAGAATAATTGTGTCCCATAACGACTGCAAGAAACAAGCTAAAGTTTGTAGCTTGATAGACGCTACAACTACAACTTCCGCATTTGTCCAGGACTCCACGCAGTACGAGCGGAAACCGAGGGTAACGCGGATATGACGCAATTGACTGGCGACTCCCAGCTCACCCCTGCTCTAACGCCCCGTTTCCTTGGTTAAAATCGCAATTTTCTCACGATTTAAAAATAGTTGGAAACATTTGGGATATTGTAAGTAATCAACTTAACAAAATATATAACACTGGCCTTGAGATTTTGGGATATTTTAATGCAAAATTCTTACATATTGTACCTTTAATATACATAGACAATGATGACATTTCAGTTGGAAAAACAGGCATGTCTTGTTTGCCAATTTACCCTTTGTGTATTTAGACCCCAGTGTTTTTCCTTGTCGAGTCTTGTCCTATATGGATGTGATATATATATATATACATATATATGTGTATATATATATACACACATATATATATATATGTGTGTGTATATATATATATATGGTAACACTTTATTTTGATGGTCCCTTTTGAACGTGCTGTACTGTGTATATATATACAGTATATATATATATATATATATATATATATATATATATATATATATATATATACTTTTGAGAACACCACTCAATGAACAGGTTCCACTTCAGGGCATAAGCATGCCTTGTAGAGGGTGCTCTCTCAGAAGTGATGGTGTCTATGACAGCTTGTGGTAGATCACCTAGAATCTCTGCGTCCCGTCCAGGGACCAGACATGGAGTTTCCAGTGGTCTGGACGCGGGTGCCATACGGTGCACAGTCTCTGAGAGAGGCGGTCCTCCCTGAGAGGAATGGGCCAGGAAGGGGCTGTCGAGAGGAGCATCAGTTCGGGGAACCAGGTCTGGTTGGGCCAATAAGGGGCAACTAGCATGACCTGCTTTTCTTCCTCATTGACTTTGCACAGCATCCGTGCCGAGGGTCCCCTCGGTCAGGGAGTAAAACAACTGGCAATGGGATGAGTCCGGAGAGGCAAACAGATCTATCTGTGCGGCCCCGAAGTGGTCCCAAATCAACTGGACCACCTGGGGATGGAGTCTCCACTCTCCCTGGGCCACAGGCTGACTTGAGAGCTCTTTGGCGGCATGATTGAGCTGGCCGGGGATATAAGTGGCACGAAGCGACCTCCGATGCTTCTGACTCCATAGGAGAAGATGGCGGGCGAGTTGCGACATGCGAGGGGAGCGTAGACTAACTTGATGGTTGATGTACGCAGCGGTTGCAGTGTTGTCCGTACGGACCAGCACATATTTGCTGAGCAGCGGCATTTTGATGTGTCTCAGAGCAAGGTGTACTGCTAACAACTTGAGGCAGTTGGTGTGCCAATGCAGTTGGGGGCCCGTCCAGACTTCCGCTACTGCATGCCCGCTGTATGTGGCCCCCCAGCCGGTGTTTGAGGCATCTGTGGAGTCCACAGCATACCTGAACACTTGTTCTAGATGTTCAATCGATACTGTGCTTTCCTTCCTGCAAGATGGGTTGAAACGAGGGCTGCCTCCCTCCACCCTCAAAGTGTATGTTGCCTCTATTGCCGTACATCACGATGCAGTTGATGGGAGATCCGTGGGGAAACGAAGGGTCTGACCACGGGCTGAGGGTTTGGCGGCAGGCTGGGGTGATTGTCACACGGAACGTGCCGCTCTGCGACGCCCATCTCGGGACTCAGCCGTGAATTCAGTGCTCATATGAAGCAAACCCAGCGGCGTTTGACAAAGCCCCATGAGCCTCTGAAAAAGTTTCAGTGGGACCACTGTTCTGTGCTTGACAGTATTCAAGCAGTTCAGCACTGACTGGACACGTTCCTCTCTGAGGGGCGAGTTTGCTCTTTTCCAAGTTGATCCGAAGACCCAACTGACTGATATGCTGGAGCAGCAAGCCCCAACTGCTCTCGAGACTGAGCTAGTATCAGCCAGTCGTCGAGATAGTTGAGGATATGAACACCACGCTCTCATGGGGGCAATGGCCACCTCCATGACCTTTGTAAAGACTTCGTAAAGTAGCGGGCCGCCGGGGCAGGATGTGCCGGATCACCTCAGTCTGCTTCTGGGCGGCTGGATCTCACTGATGTGGTCCCCAAAGGAGCGATCATCCTGGGTGAGGAGGAGGTGGCGAATGACTGGAAGATTTTTATCTTTGGCGCAGGAGAAAATCTAAAGCTAGGCTTCAAGCATAGACAATACAGGACAATGAACTGAACCAAACAGATGCCTTAAAAGCACACAGGATAAAGAGAAAGTTAACAAGACACGGGTGAACACAAAACATAAGCAAGGGAACAAACTACACACAGGGAAAACAGGAAACAGGAATAACAAATTAAAAGTCACTGGAAAAGCAAACAGTTTTAACTAAATTATTTGCTGTTTGTCATGTTCTTTTAATAGTAATTATTGTAATACAGAATTGCAGAATGTCGTATTTGTTTAAAAATATATTTTTTTAAATATATATATCCTTGTAAATATATCCTATGACATGTTTTGCTCAATAAAACTGTATTTATATTTCTTTCTATATCAAAATATTCCAGCAGCCACTGCCACTACAATCTCTTCTTCAACTAATTCTCCAACACCAGCTCTTACAAGTGAGTATGTTTATTCATGGACATTTGAGTAAACATGTAAATAGGAAAATTATATCAGTAATTTATTCACATGCTCATGCTAGAGTAATATTCATGTAGAGTTATCTTAAAACGTCCTTAGAAAGTTCCTCTTTTTTATTGTTAGAAGTAATAGGTACCTCAATATTTCAAATCACATCCTGAGTATCAACCATCAGCAGCTAAAATAAAAAAATGTGTACCATTCAATGTCTGTATTATATATTTGTGTGACAATAATTTTTGAAATGCAGAATTTCATTGAATGCAAAAAGGTCTTTGTAAACATGTCAACAAATATTAAGAAAATTGTAATAATAATTGTTCTTATTTCATGTCACTTTCTGAGTATTAAACAATAGTGCCTACCATTTCAAATGTTTAAAATGTAATATAATACAAGTTTTTCTTTTAACAATAAAACATAGATTGTACTACAAAAGTTAATTGTGTGAACATATGCAATTGTTATCTTGCAAGTACTATTTCGTAAATGTTTGTATTTTTATTTCATTATATGTCCATATATTACAGCACCCCCTGTCACTACAACCAATTCTTCAACATCTACTCCAACAACTTCTACAAGTGAGTATTTTTCATGGACAGCTGTGTAAGCACTTATAGCTGTATTTTATTATTTTTTATTACTAATGAAGTTTCATTACAATTGTGTCAAACAGCAGCACCTACAAGATGTAATTAATATACATAGACAATGATGACATTTCATTTGGAGAAACAAGCATGTCTTGTTTGCCAATTTACCCTTTGTGTGTATATATATATATATATACTATGTATATATACTTTTGAGAACACCACTCAATGAACAGGTTCCACTTCAGGGTGTAAGCATGCCTTGTAGAGGGTGCTCTCACAGAAGTGATGGTGTCTGTGACGGCTTGTGGTAGATCACCTCGGCGACGCTCATCTCGGGACTCGACCGTGAAGCCAGTGCTGAAGTGGTCTCATATGAAGCAAACCCAGCGGCGTTTGACAAAGCCCCATGAGCCTCGGAAGAAGTTTCAGTGGGACCACTCTTCTGCGCTTGACAGTATTCAAGCAGTTCAGCACTGACTGGACACGTTCCTCTGTGAGGCGTGCCGTCTGTGGACCGAGTCCAGCTACATTCAGAGAAAAGAGATCCTCTGCACAGGGGTGAGTTTGCTCTTTTCCCAGTTGATCCGAAGACCCAACTGACTGATACGCTGGAGCAGCAAGCCCCAACTGCTCCCGAGACTGAGCTAGTATCAGCCAGTCATTGAGATAGTTGAGGATACGAACACCACGCTCTCATGGGAGCAATGGCCACCTCCATGACCTTTGTAAAGACTTCGTAAAGTAGCGGGCCGCCGGGGCAGGATGTGCCGGATCGCCTCAGTCTGCTTCTGGGCGGCAGAGAACTTTTGGGTGAAGTCCTCCACCGCGTCACCGAAGAGCCCACCTGGTAAATGGGGGAGTCCAAGAACCGAGACTTGTCGGTCTACCTCATATTGGTCATGTTGAAACCAGAGATGGCACTCCTGGACCACTAGAGTGGACGTTGTCATTTCCAGAGTCCAGCTCCCCTTATGATGCAGCGATCGAAAATCCTGTCCTCAGGAGGAGCCCCGTATGAAACAGCTGGTTGGTCCACTACAGAGGGACCAGCACGTTCAGTAGGGAGTTCCACCGGCTGCGGTGTGACAGAGGAGTGAGGGGCCCACGGGGACTGGTTACAGGGTGGGGAAGCCCTCACTGTGATCCTCAGATCACCCATCCCACACGGAGCAGTAGCTCTCTTCTGGGGTCGGCCAGAAGGGGCACTAGAGCGGGGCATGGGAATGGGGACTCCACCTTCACGGATGAAGGCGAGTCTCAATTTTAACACCGAGATAGTCATGTTCCCGCAATGAGAACATGAACCATCCACAAAAGCTGCTTCAGCATGCTGAATCTCCAAACACGTGATGCATCTATTGTGACCGTCAGCTGGAGACAGGGAACGACCGCATCCAGAAATGCATGGCATCTTGAAAAAGCCGCAAACACACCTGTGTTGCTATTTCTGGAAATGGGACTCTCACCAGTGCCGTAACACTGAAACTGAATGACCGCGGCAACACTGACGGGATGGTGCAGCCTGTACCAGTGAAGCACTCACTTCTTAGCCCTCTAACCAGCTGTCAAACAAACAAACACAAAGAGAATGATGTTAAAACAGCAGTTGCACTTGCACTGTAGAACCACCAGCACCAGGAGAACCTTCCAGAAGAAGCACCGACACACTCGCTCGTTGAAAGAATCAACATTCTTCGGAAACATTGACATGAAGACCGATCGACTCCGAAGCGAAAGACAAATGGTGCGTGCATCCGCTTCCGTATTTATACCCGCACTGCGGGGCAGAGTGCGAGATGCAAATATCGCACGCCAATGTGCATTGGCTCGTTTTATCAATACTCGAAGATGACAGGCTCCCTAAGCGTAATCCCAATCAGTACAGTACGTCCGACTACGTTGAACGTTAACGAACTGAAAGGGAACCAGGGTTACATAAGTGACCTGAAAACGTTTTTTTTTTTTTTCTCAAAAACAAACAAAAATATTTGTAGTGTGTTTTTTAAGCATGCAGCAAATGATAGTTGGCCATTCATTGGTAAAAAATTCTTACTGTCGGTTAACGGTTAACTGGTTAATTAGCATCCCTGTATGTAGCTAGATCAAATTAGTGCAGAATCAACTTTGCATTGCGATCGTGTCAAGGATCAGCCAAGTGTATATATAAATATATAAATATAAATAAATAAATATATATATATATATATAATTTATATTTGTCATGATTCCTGTCTTTTGTTCCCCTGGTCTTTTGTGGACTTATATGTTTTTTCCTGTTTTGCACCATGTTTTGTAGTCCTTTGTAGTTTTTCTTGTTGATTAGTTCTTTGATTGTTTCCATATGTGTCTTGTTTGCCAATTTATTTATTAAATTAATCACAATTATTTAATGAATGCAGAACACACAAATTTTATGGTAAAGCCCTAAATCAAACAATTAATCAGCATAATCGTCAAAGCTCTAAAACTGACAATTAATTGGCATAATCACAATAGTTTTGTCCTAATTAATTGTCAGCCAAATTTCATTGTTGTGGCAGCCCTACCTACGGTATGTAATTAATATAGATAGACAATTATGACATTCAGTTGGAAAAACTGCATTTTCGCAGTTTATGACACAGATGCGGTCATATCTTCTTCTGTTAACAGTTTTTGCTATATAAAAAATAAAATAAAAAACTTGCCTAATGTAATGCAGAATTTTATTTCATGCAAAAAATGTCCTATTATGCATGTCAACGAATATTAAAGGGATAGTTCACTTTGAAATAAAATTTTGGTATGTTTTAGCTTACCTCAAGGGCATCCAAGATGTAGGTGTCTTTTTTTCCGCAGTAGTTTCAATTTAGATATTTTTAGGACAAACCGTTCTTGTCTGTCAGTCATATAATGCAGGTCGATGGTCACCACCTCAAAGAGCATGCACAGAGTCCAAATTAAAACAATTCCCCATCGTTCAAATTAAACAATTCCCCATCGTAAGTACACATTGATGGCCTAAGACACGAAACGAGCGGTTTGTGTGAGAAAACGAACAGTATTTATATCGTTTTTACCTCTTGTACACAGCCACGTCCAAGTGATCTGAGAGCGCGGGCGGGTATAGATATATACACTAGATGTCGCCTTGGCTACGGTTTCGTTCCAATGAACTGCCGTAGCCAAGGCGACTTCTATTGTATATATCTATACCCGCCCCAAAATTTAATTTCAAAGTGAACTATCCCTTTAAGCCAAGAACTACAGTAACTCCATAAATAAATCCACAAAACCTCTCAAGGACCAAAAATGGGCAGGGGAATAGTTGTTTAAACATGTCATTAAGTCCAGTCCAAAAAAAGGTGATCAGTGAGTGGTCGGGGTAATGGGTCTTATACGCCAGATCTAGGATCTCACTGATGTGGTCCCCAAAGGAGCGATCATCCTGGGTGAGGAAGAGGTGGCGAATGACTGGAAGATTTTTATCTTTGGCACAGGAGAAAATCTAAAGCTAGGCTTCAAGCATAGACAATACAGGACAATGAACTGAACCAAACAGATGCCTTAAAAGCACACAGGATAAAGAGAAAGTTAACAAGACACGGGTGAACACAAAACATAAGCAAGGGAACAAACTACACACAGGGAAAACAGGAAACAGGAATAACAAAGTAAAAGTTATTGGAAAAGCAAACAGTTTTAACTAAATTATTTACTGTTTGCCATGTTCTTTTAATAGTAATTATTGTAATACAGAATTACAGAATGTCATATTTTAAAAATATATATTTTTTAAAATATATATATCCTTGTAAATATATCCTATGACATGTATTGCTCAATAAAACTGTATTTATATTTCTTTCTATATCAAAATATTCCAGCAGCCAATACCACTACAATCTCTTCTTCAACTAATTCTCCAACACCAGCTCTTACAAGTGAGTATGTTTATTTATGGACATTTGAGTAAACATGTTAATAGGAAAATTATATCAGTAATTTATTCACATGCTCATGCTAGAGTAATATTCATGTAGAGTTATCTTAAAACGTCCTTAGAAAGTTCTTCTTTTTTACTGTTAGAAGTAATAATAGGTAGGCCTATACCTCAATATTTCAAATCGCATCCTGAGTATCAACCATCAGCAGCTAAAATAAAAAAATGTGTACCGTTCAATGTCTATATTATATATTTGTGTGACAATAAGTTTTGAAATGCAGAATTTCATTGAATGCAAAAAGGTCATTGTAAACATGTCAGCAAATATTAAGAAAATTGTAATAATAATTGTTCTTATTTCATGTCACTTTCTGAGTATTAAACAATAGTGCCTACCAGTTCAAATGTTTAAAATGTAATATAATACAAGTTTTTCTTTTAACAATAAAACATAGATTGTACTAAAAAAAAGTTAATTGTATGAACATATGCCATTGTTATCTTGCAAGTACTATTTCGTAAATGTTTGTATTTTTATTTCATTATATGTCCGTATATTACAGCATCCCCTGTCACTACATCCAGTTCTTCAACATCTACTCCAACAACTTCTACAAGTGAGTATTTTTCATGTAAGCACTTATAGTTGTATTTTATACTTTTTTATTAAAAATGAAGTTTTATTACAATTGTGTCAAACAGCAGCACCTACAAGATGTAATTAATATACATAGACAATGATGACATTTCAGTTGGAAAAACAGGCATGTCTTGTTTGCCAATTTACCCTTTGTGTATTTAGACCCCAGTGTTTTTCCTTGTCGAGTCTTGTCCTATATGGATGTGATATATATATATATATATATATATATATATATATATATATATATGTATATGTGTGTATATATATATATATGGTAACACTTTATTTTGATGGTCCCTTTTGAACGTGCTGTACTGTGTATATATATACAGTATATATATATATATATATACTTTTGAGAACACCACTCAATGAACAGGTTCCACTTCAGGGCATAAGCATGCCTTGTAGAGGGTGCTCTCGCAGAAGTGATGGTGTCTATGACGGCTTGTGGTAGATCACCTAGAATCTCCGCGTTCCGTCCAGGGACCAGACATGGAGTTTCCAGTGGTCTGGACGCGGGTGCCATACGGTGCACAGTCTCTGAGAGAGGCGGTCCTCCCTTAGAGGAATGGGCCAGGAAGGGGCTGTCGAGAGGAGCATCAGTTCGGGGAACCAGGTCTGGTTGGGCCAATAAGGGGCAACTAGCATGACCTGCTTTTCTTCCTCATTGACTTTGCACAGCATCCGTGCCGAGGGTCCCCTCGGTCAGGGAGTAAAACAACTGGCAATGGGACGAGTCCGGAGAGGCAAACAGATCTATGTGCGGCCCCGAAGTGGTCCCAAATCAGCTGGACCACCTGGGGATGGAGTCTCCACTCTCCCTGGGCCACAGGCTGACTTGAGAGCTCTTTGGCGGCATGATTGAGCTGGCCGGGGATATAAGTGGCACGAAGCGACCTCCGATGCTTCTGACTCCATAGGAGAAGATGGCGGGCGAGTTGCGACATGCGAGGGGAGCGTAGACTAACTTGATGGTTGATGTACGCAGCGGTTGCAGTGTTGTCCGTACGGACCAGCACATATTTGCTGAGTAGCGGCATTTTGATGTGTCTCAGAGCAAGGTGTACTGCTAACAACTTGAGGCAGTTGGTGTGCCAATGCAGTTGGGGGCCCGTCCAGACTTCCGCTACTGCATGCCCGCTGTATGTGGCCCCCCAGCCGGTGTTTGAGGCATCTGTGGAGTCCACAGCATACCTGAACACTTGTTCTAGATGTTCAATCGATACTGTGCTTTCCTTCCTGCAAGATGGGTTGAAACGAGGGCTGCCTCCCTCCACCCTCAAAGTGTATGTTGCCTCTATTGCCGTACATCACGATGCAGTTGATGGGAGATCCGTGGGGAAACGAAGGGTCTGACCACGGGCTGAGGGTTTGGCGGCAGGCTGGGGTGATTGTCACATGGAACGTGCCGCTCTGCGACGCCCATCTCGGGACTCAGCCGTGAATTCAGTGCTCATATGAAGCAAACCTAGCGGCGTTTGACAAAGCCCCATGAGCCTCTGAAAAAGTTTCAGTGGGACCACTGTTCTGTGCTTGACAGTATTCAAGCAGTTCAGCACTGACTGGACACGTTCCTCTCTGAGGGGCGAGTTTGCTCTTTTCCAAGTTGATCCGAAGACCCAACTGACTGATATGCTGGAGCAGCAAGCCCCAACTGCTCTCGAGACTGAGCTAGTATCAGCCAGTCGTCGAGATAGTTGAGGATATGAACATTACGCTCTCATGGGAGCAATGGCCACCTCCATGACCTTTGTAAAGACTTCGTAAAGTAGCGGGCCGCCGGGGCAGGATGTGCCGGATCACCTCAGTCTGCTTCTGGGCGGCTGGATCTCACTGATGTGGTCCCCAAAGGAGCGATCATCCTGGGTGAGGAGGAGGTGGCGAATGACTGGAAGATTTTTATCTTTGGCGCAGGAGAAAATCTAAAGCTAGGCTTCAAGCATAGACAATACAGGACAATGAACTGAACCAAACAGATGCCTTAAAAGCACACAGGATAAAGAGAAAGTTAACAAGACACGGGTGAACACAAAACATAAGCAAGGGAACAAACTACACACAGGGAAAACAGGAAACAGGAATAACAAATTAAAAGTCACTGGAAAAGCAAACAGTTTTAACTAAATTATTTGCTGTTTGTCATGTTCTTTTAATAGTAATTATTGTAATACAGAATTGCAGAATGTCGTATTTGTTTAAAAATATATTTTTTTAAATATATATATCCTTGTAAATATATCCTATGACATGTTTTGCTCAATAAAACTGTATTTATATTTCTTTCTATATCAAAATATTCCAGCAGCCACTGCCACTACAATCTCTTCTTCAACTAATTCTCCAACACCAGCTCTTACAAGTGAGTATGTTTATTCATGGACATTTGAGTAAACATGTAAATAGGAAAATTATATCAGTAATTTATTCACATGCTCATGCTAGAGTAATATTCATGTAGAGTTATCTTAAAACGTCCTTAGAAAGTTCCTCTTTTTTATTGTTAGAAGTAATAGGTACCTCAATATTTCAAATCACATCCTGAGTATCAACCATCAGCAGCTAAAATAAAAAAATGTGTACCATTCAATGTCTGTATTATATATTTGTGTGACAATAATTTTTGAAATGCAGAATTTCATTGAATGCAAAAAGGTCTTTGTAAACATGTCAACAAATATTAAGAAAATTGTAATAATAATTGTTCTTATTTCATGTCACTTTCTGAGTATTAAACAATAGTGCCTACCAGTTCAAATGTTTAAAATGTAATATAATACAAGTTTTTCTTTTAACAATAAAACATAGATTGTACTACAAAAGTTAATTGTGTGAACATATGCAATTGTTATCTTGCAAGTACTATTTCGTAAATGTTTGTATTTTTATTTCATTATATGTCCATATATTACAGCACCCCCTGTCACTACAACCAATTCTTCAACATCTACTCCAACAACTTCTACAAGTGAGTATTTTTCATGGACAGCTGTGTAAGCACTTATAGCTGTATTTTATTATTTTTTATTACTAATGAAGTTTCATTACAATTGTGTCAAACAGCAGCACCTACAAGATGTAATTAATATACATAGACAATGATGACATTTCATTTGGAGAAACAAGCATGTCTTGTTTGCCAATTTACCCTTTGTGTGTATATATATATATATATATATATATATATATATATATATATATATATACTTTTGAGAACACCACTCAATGAACAGGTTCCACTTCAGGGTGTAAGCATGCCTTGTAGAGGGTGCTCTCACAGAAGTGATGGTGTCTGTGACGGCTTGTGGTAGATCACCTCGGCGACGCTCATCTCGGGACTCGGCCGTGAAGCCAGTGCTGAAGTGGTCTCATATGAAGCAAACCCAGCGGCGTTTGACAAAGCCCCATGAGCCTCGGAAGAAGTTTCAGTGGGACCACTCTTCTGCGCTTGACAGTATTCAAGCAGTTCAGCACTGACTGGACACGTTCCTCTGTGAGGCGTGCCGTCTGTGGACCGAGTCCAGCTACATTCAGAGAAAAGAGATCCTCTGCACAGGGGTGAGTTTGCTCTTTTCCCAGTTGATCCAAAGACCCAACTGACTGATACGCTGGAGCAGCAAGCCCCAACTGCTCCCGAGACTGAGCTAGTATCAGCCAGTCATTGAGATAGTTGAGGATACGAACACCACGCTCTCATGGGAGCAATGGCCACCTCCATGACCTTTGTAAATACTTCGTAAAGTAGCGGGCCGCCGGGGCAGGATGTGCCGGATCGCCTCAGTCTGCTTCTGGGCGGCAGAGAACTTTTGGGTGAAGTCCTCCACCGCGTCACCGAAGAGCCCACCTGGGAAATGGGGGAGTCCAAGAACCGAGACTTGTCGGTCTACCTCATATTGGTCATGTTGAAACCAGAGATGGCACTCCTGGACCACTAGAGTGGACGTTGTCATTTCCAGAGTCCAGCTCCCCTTATGATGCAGCGATCGAAAATCCTGTCCTCAGGATGAGCCCCGTATGAAACAGCTGGTTGGTCCACTACAGAGGGACCAGCACGTTCAGTAGGGAGTTCCACCGGCTGCGGTGTGACAGAGGAGTGAGGGGCCCACGGGGACTGGTTACAGGGTGGGGAAGCCCTCACTGTGATCCTCAGATCACCCATCCCACACGGAGCAGTAGCTCTCTTCTGGGGTCGGCCAGAAGGGCCGCTAGAGCGGGGCATGGGAATGGGGACTCCACCTTCACGGATGAAGGCGAGTCTCAATTTTAACACCGAGATAGTCATGTTCCCGCAATGAGAACATGAACCATCCACAAAAGCTGCTTAAGCATGCTGAATGCCCAAACACGTGATGCATCTATTGTGACCGTCAGCTGGAGACAGGGAACGACCGCATCCAGAAATGCATGGCATCTTGAAAAAGCCGGAAACACACCTGTGTTGCTATTTCTGGAAATGGGACTCTCACCAGTGCCGTAACACTGAAACTGAATGACCGCGGCAACACTGACGGGATGGTGCAGCCTGTACCAGTGAAGCACTCACTTCTTAGCCCTCTAACCAGCTGTCAAACAAACAAACACAAAGAGAATGATGTTAAAACAGCAGTTGCACTTGCACTGTAGAACCACCAGCACCAGGAGAGCCTTCCAGAAGAAGCACCGACACACTCGCTCGTTGAAAGAATCAACATTCTTCGGAAACATTGACATGAAGACCGATCGACTCCGAAGCGAAAGACAAATGGTGCGTGCATCCGCTTCCGTATTTATACCCGCACTGCGGGGCAGAGTGCGAGATGCAAATATCGCACGCCAATGTGCATTGGCTCGTTTTATCAATACTCGAAGATGACAGGCTCCCTAAGCGTAATCCCAATCAGTACAGTACGTCCGACTACGTTGAACGTTAACGAACTGAAAGGGAACCAGGGTTACATAAGTGACCTGAAAACGTTTTTTTTTTTTTTTCTCAAAAACAAACAAAAATATTTGTAGTGTGTTTTTTAAGCATGCAGCAAATGATAGTAGGCCATTCATTGGTAAAAAATTCTTACTGTCGGTTAACGGTTAACTGGTTAATTAGCATCCCTGTATGTAGCTAGATCAAATTAGTGCAGAATCAACTTTGCATTGCGATCGTGTCAAGGATCAGCCAAGTGTATATATAAATATATAAATATAAATAAATAAATATATATATATATATATATAATTTATATTTGTCATGATTCCTGTCTTTTGTTCCCCTGGTCTTTTGTGGACTTATATGTTTTTTCCTGTTTTGCACCATGTTTTGTAGTCCTTTGTAGTTTTTCTTGTTGATTAGTTCTTTGATTGTTTCCATATGTGTCTTGTTTGCCAATTTATTTATTAAATTAATCACAATTATTTAATGAATGCAGAACACACAAATTTTATGGTAAAGCCCTAAATCAAACAATTAATCAGCATAATCGTCAAAGCTCTAAAACTGACAATTAATTGGCATAATCACAATAGTTTTGTCCTAATTAATTGTCAGCCAAATTTCATTGTTGTGGCAGCCCTACCTACGGTATGTAATTAATATAGATAGACAATTATGACATTCAGTTGGAAAAACTGCATTTTCGCAGTTTATGACACAGATGCGGTCATATCTTCTTCTGTTAACAGTTTTTGCTATATAAAAAATAAAATAAAAAACTTGCCTAATGTAATGCAGAATTTTATTTCATGCAAAAAATGTCCTATTATGCATGTCAACGAATATTAAAGGGATAGTTCACTTTGAAATAAAATTTTGGTATGTTTTAGCTTACCTCAAGGGCATCCAAGATGTAGGTGTCTTTTTTTCCGCAGTAGTTTCAATTTAGATATTTTTAGGTCAAACCGTTCTTGTCTGTCAGTCATATAATGCAGGTCGATGGTCACCACCTCAAAGAGCATGCACAGAGTCCAAATTAAAACAATTCCCCATCGTTCAAATTAAACAATTCCCCATCGTAAGTACACATTGATGGCCTAAGACACGAAACGAGCGGTTTGTGTGAGAAAACGAACAGTATTTATATCGTTTTTACCTCTTGTACACAGCCACGTCCAAGTGATCTGAGAGCGCGGGCGGGTATAGATATATACACTAGATGTCGCCTTGGCTACGGTTTCGTTCCAATGAACTGCCGTAGCCAAGGCGACTTCTATTGTATATATCTATACCCGCCCCAAAATTTAATTTCAAAGTGAACTATCCCTTTAAGCCAAGAACTACAGTAACTCCATAAATAAATCCACAAAACCTCTCAAGGACCAAAAATGGGCAGGGGAATAGTTGTTTAAACATGTCATTAAGTCCAGTCCAAAAAAAGGTGATCAGTGAGTGGTCGGGGTAATGGGTCTTATACGCCAGATCTAGGATCTCACTGATGTGGTCCCCAAAGGAGCGATCATCCTGGGTGAGGAAGAGGTGGCGAATGACTGGAAGATTTTTATCTTTGGCACAGGAGAAAATCTAAAGCTAGGCTTCAAGCATAGACAATACAGGACAATGAACTGAACCAAACAGATGCCTTAAAAGCACACAGGATAAAGAGAAAGTTAACAAGACACGGGTGAACACAAAACATAAGCAAGGGAACAAACTACACACAGGGAAAACAGGAAACAGGAATAACAAAGTAAAAGTTATTGGAAAAGCAAACAGTTTTAACTAAATTATTTACTGTTTGCCATGTTCTTTTAATAGTAATTATTGTAATACAGAATTACAGAATGTCATATTTTAAAAATATATATTTTTTAAAATATATATATCCTTGTAAATATATCCTATGACATGTATTGCTCAATAAAACTGTATTTATATTTCTTTCTATATCAAAATATTCCAGCAGCCAATACCACTACAATCTCTTCTTCAACTAATTCTCCAACACCAGCTCTTACAAGTGAGTATGTTTATTTATGGACATTTGAGTAAACATGTTAATAGGAAAATTATATCAGTAATTTATTCACATGCTCATGCTAGAGTAATATTCATGTAGAGTTATCTTAAAACGTCCTTAGAAAGTTCTTCTTTTTTACTGTTAGAAGTAATAATAGGTAGGCCTATACCTCAATATTTCAAATCGCATCCTGAGTATCAACCATCAGCAGCTAAAATAAAAAAATGTGTACCGTTCAATGTCTATATTATATATTTGTGTGACAATAAGTTTTGAAATGCAGAATTTCATTGAATGCAAAAAGGTCATTGTAAACATGTCAGCAAATATTAAGAAAATTGTAATAATAATTGTTCTTATTTCATGTCACTTTCTGAGTATTAAACAATAGTGCCTACCAGTTCAAATGTTTAAAATGTAATATAATACAAGTTTTTCTTTTAACAATAAAACATAGATTGTACTAAAAAAAAGTTAATTGTATGAACATATGCCATTGTTATCTTGCAAGTACTATTTCGTAAATGTTTGTATTTTTATTTCATTATATGTCCGTATATTACAGCATCCCCTGTCACTACATCCAGTTCTTCAACATCTACTCCAACAACTTCTACAAGTGAGTATTTTTCATGTAAGCACTTATAGTTGTATTTTATACTTTTTTATTAAAAATGAAGTTTTATTACAATTGTGTCAAACAGCAGCACCTACAAGATGTAATTAATATACATAGACAATGATGACATTTCAGTTGGAAAAACAGGCATGTCTTGTTTGCCAATTTACCCTTTGTGTATTTAGACCCCAGTGTTTTTCCTTGTCGAGTCTTGTCCTATATGGATGTGATAGATATATATATATATATATATATATATATATATATATATATATATATATATATATATATATATATATATGTATATGTGTGTATATATATATATATGGTAACACTTTATTTTGATGGTCCCTTTTGAACGTGCTGTACTGTGTATATATATACAGTATATATATATATATATACTTTTGAGAACACCACTCAATGAACAGGTTCCACTTCAGGGTGTAAGCATGCCTTGTAGAGGGTGCTCTCGCAGAAGTGATGGTGTCTATGACAGCTTGTGGTAGATCACCTAGAATCTCCGCGTTCCGTCCAGGGACCAGACATGGAGTTTCCAGTGGTCTGGACGCGGGTGCCATACGGTGCACAGTCTCTGAGAGAGGCGGTCCTCCCTGAGAGGAATGGGCCAGGAAGGGGCTGTCGAGAGGAGCATCAGTTCGGGGAACCAGGTCTGGTTGGGCCAATAAGGGGCAACTAGCATGACCTGCTTTTCTTCCTCATTGACTTTGCACAGCATCCGTGCCGAGGGTCCCCTCGGTCAGGGAGTAAAACAACTGGCAATGGGACGAGTCCGGAGAGGCAAACAGATCTATGTGCGGCCCCGAAGTGGTCCCAAATCAGCTGGACCACCTGGGGATGGAGTCTCCACTCTCCCTGGGCCACAGGCTGACTTGAGAGCTCTTTGGCGGCATGATTGAGCTGGCCGGGGATATAAGTGGCACGAAGCGACCTCCGATGCTTCTGACTCCATAGGAGAAGATGGCGGGCGAGTTGCGACATGCGAGGGGAGCGTAGACTAACTTGATGGTTGATGTACGCAGCGGTTGCAGTGTTGTCCGTACGGACCAGCACATATTTGCTGAGTAGCGGCATTTTGATGTGTCTCAGAGCAAGGTGTACTGCTAACAACTTGAGGCAGTTGGTGTGCCAATGCAGTTGGGGGCCCGTCCAGACTTCCGCTACTGCATGCCCGCTGTATGTGGCCCCCCAGCCGGTGTTTGAGGCATCTGTGGAGTCCACAGCATACCTGAACACTTGTTCTAGATGTTCAATCGATACTGTGCTTTCCTTCCTGCAAGATGGGTTGAAACGAGGGCTGCCTCCCTCCACCCTCAAAGTGTATGTTGCCTCTATTGCCGTACATCACGATGCAGTTGATGGGAGATCCGTGGGGAAACGAAGGGTCTGACCACGGGCTGAGGGTTTGGCGGCAGGCTGGGGTGATTGTCACATGGAACGTGCCGCTCTGCGACGCCCATCTCGGGACTCAGCCGTGAATTCAGTGCTCATATGAAGCAAACCTAGCGGCGTTTGACAAAGCCCCATGAGCCTCTGAAAAAGTTTCAGTGGGACCACTGTTCTGTGCTTGACAGTATTCAAGCAGTTCAGCACTGACTGGACACGTTCCTCTCTGAGGGGCGAGTTTGCTCTTTTCCAAGTTGATCCGAAGACCCAACTGACTGATATGCTGGAGCAGCAAGCCCCAACTGCTCTCGAGACTGAGCTAGTATCAGCCAGTCGTCGAGATAGTTGAGGATATGAACATTACGCTCTCATGGGAGCAATGGCCACCTCCATGACCTTTGTAAAGACTTCGTAAAGTAGCGGGCCGCCGGGGCAGGATGTGCCGGATCACCTCAGTCTGCTTCTGGGCGGCTGGATCTCACTGATGTGGTCCCCAAAGGAGCGATCATCCTGGGTGAGGAGGAGGTGGCGAATGACTGGAAGATTTTTATCTTTGGCGCAGGAGAAAATCTAAAGCTAGGCTTCAAGCATAGACAATACAGGACAATGAACTGAACCAAACAGATGCCTTAAAAGCACACAGGATAAAGAGAAAGTTAACAAGACACGGGTGAACACAAAACATAAGCAAGGGAACAAACTACACACAGGGAAAACAGGAAACAGGAATAACAAATTAAAAGTCACTGGAAAAGCAAACAGTTTTAACTAAATTATTTGCTGTTTGTCATGTTCTTTTAATAGTAATTATTGTAATACAGAATTGCAGAATGTCGTATTTGTTTAAAAATATATTTTTTTAAATATATATATCCTTGTAAATATATCGTATGACATGTTTTGCTCAATAAAACTGTATTTATATTTCTTTCTATATCAAAATATTCCAGCAGCCACTGCCACTACAATCTCTTCTTCAACTAATTCTCCAACACCAGCTCTTACAAGTGAGTATGTTTATTCATGGACATTTGAGTAAACATGTAAATAGGAAAATTATATCAGTAATTTATTCACATGCTCATGCTAGAGTAATATTCATGTAGAGTTATCTTAAAACGTCCTTAGAAAGTTCCTCTTTTTTATTGTTAGAAGTAATAGGTACCTCAATATTTCAAATCACATCCTGAGTATCAACCATCAGCAGCTAAAATAAAAAAATGTGTACCATTCAATGTCTGTATTATATATTTGTGTGACAATAATTTTTGAAATGCAGAATTTCATTGAATGCAAAAAGGTCTTTGTAAACATGTCAACAAATATTAAGAAAATTGTAATAATAATTGTTCTTATTTCATGTCACTTTCTGAGTATTAAACAATAGTGCCTACCAGTTCAAATGTTTAAAATGTAATATAATACAAGTTTTTCTTTTAACAATAAAACATAGATTGTACTACAAAAGTTAATTGTGTGAACATATGCAATTGTTATCTTGCAAGTACTATTTCGTAAATGTTTGTATTTTTATTTCATTATATGTCCATATATTACAGCACCCCCTGTCACTACAACCAATTCTTCAACATCTACTCCAACAACTTCTACAAGTGAGTATTTTTCATGGACAGCTGTGTAAGCACTTATAGCTGTATTTTATTATTTTTTATTACTAATGAAGTTTCATTACAATTGTGTCAAACAGCAGCACCTACAAGATGTAATTAATATACATAGACAATGATGACATTTCATTTGGAGAAACAAGCATGTCTTGTTTGCCAATTTACCCTTTGTGTGTATATATATATATATATATATATATATATATGTATATATACTTTTGAGAACACCACTCAATGAACAGGTTCCACTTCAGGGTGTAAGCATGCCTTGTAGAGGGTGCTCTCACAGAAGTGATGGTGTCTGTGACGGCTTGTGGTAGATCACCTCGGCGACGCTCATCTCGGGACTCGGCCGTGAAGCCAGTGCTGAAGTGGTCTCATATGAAGCAAACCCAGCGGCGTTTGACAAAGCCCCATGAGCCTCGGAAGAAGTTTCAGTGGGACCACTCTTCTGCGCTTGACAGTATTCAAGCAGTTCAGCACTGACTGGACACGTTCCTCTGTGAGGCGTGCCGTCTGTGGACCGAGTCCAGCTACATTCAGAGAAAAGAGATCCTCTGCACAGGGGTGAGTTTGCTCTTTTCCCAGTTGATCCGAAGACCCAACTGACTGATACGCTGGAGCAGCAAGCCCCAACTGCTCCCGAGACTGAGCTAGTATCAGCCAGTCATTGAGATAGTTGAGGATACGAACACCACGCTCTCATGGGAGCAATGGCCACCTCCATGACCTTTGTAAAGACTTCGTAAAGTAGCGGGCTGCCGGGGCAGGATGTGCCGGATCGCCTCAGTCTGCTTCTGGGCGGCAGAGAACTTTTGGGTGAAGTCCTCCACCGCGTCACCGAAGAGCCCACCTGGGAAATGGGGGAGTCCAAGAACCGAGACTTGTCGGTAGTGATGTATGTCTCGAGACCGGTCTTGGTCTCGAGACCGGTCTCGAGACCACTTTTACGTGGTCTCAGTCTTGTCACGGTCTTGACGGTCTTTGGTCTTGGTCTTGTCTTGGTCTCGGACCTCTCGGTCTTGTCTAGGTCTCGCTGTCTCAGACCGACATAGTGGTCGGGGGATTTAGCAATACAATACTACAATATCCACGATGACACAACGTTCGATAATGCAACATTATTATCCGCAACGGAACGGATTGAAGCGCGCGTCCGAGTGAAAGTTCGGCGTGTGCGCGAGCCACACCAGAAAACACTTTATCCGCGCCACTGATCGCAGCGGCAACGAGCACTTTGATCACTTGATTTAAAAAACACATATCAGTGACATGATGGGTTTTATCTTCATTAAGGAGATTTTGGGTAACTGCACAACTGACAGATGACTTTGAGCGCACCGCCAACGGTGTGTGTGTGTGTGTGTGTGTGTGTGTGTGTGTGTGTGTGTGTGTGTGTGTGTGTGTGTAACCATAGCGACAAAACGACCAACTTTCGGATCCTGCACTTCAGCTTATAATTTCGTTTTTAAAAATTGAATTATGTATTTAAAAGTTGCAGAATGGATTCATTTGGAGACTCCGAAATCGGCAGAGATAGGCAGGCATTTGCTTAGATGAATTTGTGACTTTGATGTGTGTGTGTGTGTGTGTGTGTGTGTGTGTGTGTGTGTGTGTGTGTGTGTGTGTGTGTGTGTGTGTGTGTGTGTGTGTGTGTGTGTGTGTGTGTGTTGTTTGATTACAGTATTGTATTTAAGATGGTGTTAGACTAAATAAATGGTCTTTTAAATATCATATGCATATCTCCGTTGTGTTGACTAAACATTAGGCCTAATCCAAGTTTACAATTGTGTATCTTTAATTTGATTTTACGATTTCATCTACACATTAAGTATATTTTCAATTGGTTACATATTTCTCATTCTTTAGACAGTTGTTGGAGGAGCAAGATTGTGTTGGAGGTGTTTGATGTTTTGTCAGATGAACCAATCAGTACCAGTCATGTCAGTCCTTCAGTACACAAAAGTTAAGGGAGTCTCAATCCTCTAATAGTGCAGTTACAGCTGTCATGCAATTGCTACACATAGTTGATCTCACCCAGTCTGCAAAAACATTTACAGTGAGATCACAGTCACACACATGACATGGTCTGTCTATGTATTGTTCTGCCTGTGTAGTTGAAGTAATACCATCTAATATGTATTGAATGTAAACTGCGGCTGAACCCTAGAATGCTGCTATTCTTCAATTCATACAAGTTGCTTAGCTTCAACACTGTTTTTTTCCCCCTCCGGTCTCGACTTGGTCTCGGTCTTGGTCTCGACTTGGTCTTGGTCTTGACTTGGTCTGTCTTGGTCTTGGTCTTGGTCTTGGTCTTGTCTTGGTCTCGATACCCTCTGGTCTTGGTAGTGTCTTGGTCTCGGTTTAGGCGGTCTTGACTACAAGTCTACTTGTCGGTCTACCTCATATTGGTCATGTTGAAACCAGAGATGGCACTCCTGGACCACTAGAGTGGACGTTGTCATTTCCAGAGTCCAGCTCCCCTTATGATGCAGCGATCGAAAATCCTGTCCTCAGGATGAGCCCCGTATGAAACAGCTGGTTGGTCCACTACAGAGGGACCAGCACGTTCAGTAGGGAGTTCCACCGGCTGCGGTGTGACAGAGGAGTGAGGGGCCCACGGGGACTGGTTACAGGGTGGGGAAGCCCTCACTGTGATCCTCAGATCACCCATCCCACACGGAGCAGTAGCTCTCTTCTGGGGTCGGCCAGAAGGGGCGCTAGAGCGGAAAAAATTCTTACTGTCGGTTAACGGCAGTGATGGGAATAACGGCGTTATAAATAAACGGCGTTACTAACGGCGTTATTTTTTTCAGTAACGAGTAATCTAACTAATTACTGCTTCCTCCATTACAACGCCGTTACCGTTACTGTCAATAAAAATGCGGCGTTACTTTAATTGAGCTCACTGAAGGCTCTCTCTCAGCCATGGGAGCTGCAAAGTTTTTCTCTGGTGTGTGAGTGTTTATGAGGCGCGGGACTCGACAAAAGCGAGGCGAATGCCGCGAGCGTGCTCGACAGTGCACGAGAGAGACCGAGTGTGTCCGAGAACGCGCTCGACAGTGCGCGAGAGAGACCGAGTGTGTCCGAGAACGCGCTCGACAGTGCGCGAGAGAGACCGAGTGTGTCCGAGAACGCGCTCGACAGTGCGCGAGAGAGACCGAGTGTGTCCGAGAACGCGCTCGACAGTGCGCGACAGAGACCGAATGTGTCCGAGCATAAAAACTTTATTTATAAATAAATTACACATATCAGCATTTGAATAATCTCTGTAGCATATTGGTATCATATGCAATGTTTTAATTAGTTTATATAACATAAACTCCAAAATAACCTGCAGGGAACGTTCAAACATAGGCCTATTTGTTTGAAGGTTGTGAGCACGTGCGGCAAACACGACTAGAATTTGGCTAAAATAACCTCTGATGATGACGTTCTCTGTAGGTTATAAAAATAAACCCCCAAAAGATTATATTGTATTATTATTATTTATGTTGATACATTGTTCAGTATTATATTGAAAGCACTTTTTGTTAAACTTACTATTGTGAGGAAGAAAATACTTCAAGTAGGCTATACAGAATGTCTACCAGTTGTAAAGGTGTGTGAGTTTTATCATTTTAATTATATGCACTAGTGTATGTGTATGTATATTTTTATTAGGCTACTATTTATTTATTTTTGGTACATTTCTGAAGAAGCATAATTTATTTTTAGACTTATTTGTTGGCCAGTTGTGGTCTGTGCAATAAATATTAAAAGTTCTAAACCATCTATTGTTTTATTGTTGCACTATAGTAATGATACTATTTTAATATTTAAATTAATAGGTGTCTCTCACATTGTCCCACAGCAACATTAAAATAGTGTAGATTAGTGTACAATGTTTTATAATAATAAGATGTTCTATTTAGTGTCAATTTCATTCATTTAACATTTCATATTGGGGGTATCCAAGAAATTTCTTATATTTAAACTTTAAAAAAAAAAAATTTAAGTAACGCAATAGTTACTTTCCCTGGTAATTAGTTACTTTTGTAATGATGTAATTCAGTTACTAACGCAGTTACTTTTTGTGAGAAGTAACGTCTCGGTTACATATGGTAACCCTCGTTCCCTGAGGGAGGGAACGGAGACGTACGTCGTGGTGAACGACGAATAGGAATCTCGCTAGAGAGGCCAATCTACTTCGAGTGAAACTAAAACAAGCCAATACACATTGGCGTGCAATCATTTGTATCAGCTGCGCAGCCTCGCAGCGCGGGTATTTAACGAGCAGCTGATGCGATTGCACTTCAGTTTTTTGCTGAGGAGCCAAGCCTGAAAAAGCTGGACGCCCCTGCGGGTAGCAGCAGATGTGGCGACGGGACGTACGTCTCCGTTCCCTCCCTCAGGGAACGAGGGTTACCATATGTAACCGAGACGTTCCCTATCGTCCGGTCACTACGACGTACGTCGTGGTGAACGACGAATAGGAATCCCTACCAAAGCGCCACAGCTGCTGCACCCCATCCAGCGCCCTGTGTAAGCCTCCACACCTTCTTGCCTGGAAGAACGATAGGAGAAGGCTTACACCGAGAGTATCCGTCACTGTTGTTCCGTTATAACCCATACAGTGAGATTATTGGATAACACTGGGAAAGCGTGCCCGATCTGAGGGAGGGGAACGCTGCGGGAGCCACATTCTTAAGAAGAGTTATGTGGGAATAGACATATGGACTAACCCGAGGGTTGTACTGCATATGAATAATGGGTGACTTAGCCCAAGGGAAAGACACGGGCTTCCGTTTAGGAGCAGCCGTGGAGAATATACACATATGGGATCCCCGTAGGGTCACACATATGGGACCCAGCCGAGACCCGGATCTCAAGGATTCAGCGGATAAAGGCCTGGCACTGGACGCTCCGCCATGTCCGTGCCGAGGGTGTTGGAGGACTCAACAGGTTCGACTCTGGAGCAATAAGGATGCACAGTAGGATGCAGCAAGCCGACAGAGCCGGTACTCACAGTGCTTCTACCCGTTTAGGGTGAGAACACGGGAGGACACAGGCTCTACACGTAGGCTATAGAATCTAGCGAACGTGTTAGGTGTCGCCCAGCCCGCAGCTCTACAGATATCTGTTAGCGAGGAGCCACGTGCCAGCGCCCAGGAGGATGCAACGCCTCTCGTGGAGTGTGCATGCAACCTGAGCGGGCAGGGCACGCCTTGAGCTTGGTAAGCCAAGGCGATGGCATCCACTATCCAGTGGGCCATCCTCTGCTTGGAGACAGCCTTTCCCTTCTGCTGGCCTCCGTAACAGACAAAGAGCTGGTCTGAGGTCCTGATGCTTTGAGTTCTGTCCACGTACATACGCAGAGCGCGAACGGGACAGAGCAAAGCCAGGGCTGGGTCTGCCTCCTCCAGGGGCAGCGCTTGCAGGTTCACTACCTGATCTCTAAAGGGAGTGGTAGGAACCTTGGGCACATAGCCAGGCCGGGGTCTCAGTACAACATGGTTGTCACCCGGCCCGAACTCTAGGCACGATTCGTCGACCGAAAATGCTTGCAGGTCCCCTACCCTCTTGATCGAAGCCAGTGCAATCAGCAGCAAAGTCTTCAAGGAGAGAAGCTTTAAGTCTGCTGACTGCAAAGGCTCAAAGGGAGCATCCTGAAGTGCTCGGAGCACCAGGGAAAGGTCCCAAGAGGGTATGGAGGGGGGACGAGGAGGATTTAATCGTCTCGCCCCCCTAAGGAACCTGACGACCAGGTCGTGCTTCCCAACTGTTTTGCCATCTATGTGGTCATGATATGCTGAAATAGCAGCAGCATGTACTTTAAGGGTGGAGGGAGACAGCCTTCGCTCCAACCCTTGCTGCAAGAAGGAAAGCACTGACCCTATCGAACATCTTCGGGGGTCCTCTCTACGGGAGGAACACCACTCAACGAACAGGTTCCACTTCAAGGCGTACGCACGTCTCGTAGACGGCGCTCGCGCAGAAGTGATGGTGTTAAGTACCTCTGGGGGTAAGTCACCTAGAACCTCCGCGTCCCGTCTAGGGACCAGACATGGAGTTTCCAGAGGTCTGGACGCGGGTGCCATAGGGTGCCCCGTCTCTGAGTCAGAAGATCCTTCCTCAGAGGAATGGGCCAGGGAGGGACTGTCACGAGGAGCATGAGTTCTGGGAACCAAGTCCGGGTGGGCCAATAGGGAGCCACCAGAAGGACCTGCTCCTCGTCCTCCCTGACTTTGCACAGGGTCTGTGCAAGTAGGCTCACTGGGGGAAATGCATATTTGCAGAGGCCCCGGGGCCAGCTGTGAGCCAGTGCGTCCGTGCCGAGTGTTCCCTCGGTCAGGGAGTAAAACAGCTGGCAGTGGGAGGTCTCTGAGGAGGCAAACAGGTCTACCTGAGCCTCCCCGAACTCTCTCCAGATCAGCTGAACCACCTGGGGGTGGAGTCGCCATTCTCCCGGGAGCACAGCTCGTGATAGCTCGTCGGCCACACGGTTGAGCACACCTGGGACATACATGGCTCGAAGCGACCTCAGACGCTTCTGACTCCAAAGGAGGAGATGGCGGGCGAGTTGCGACATGCGACGGGAGCGTAGACCACCTTGACGGTTGATGTACGCAACGGTCGCAGTGTTGTCCGTACGGACCAGCACGTCTCTGCCCTGTAGTGGCCTTTTTAGGCGGCTCAGAGCGAGACGAACTGCTAGCAACTCGAGGCAGTTGATGTGCCAGTGCAGTTGGGGGCCCGTCCACACCCCTGATACTGCATGCCCGTTGTACGTGGCACCCCAGCCGGTGGCAGAGGCATCTGTGAATACCACAGCATGCCTGGACACCTGTTCCAAGGGGACTCCTGCCCGAAGGAACGAGGGGTCTGACCACGGGCTGAAGGTCTGGCGGCACGCCGGTGTGATTGCCACCCGGTGAGTGCCGTGATGCCACGCCCATCTCGGGACTCGGCCGTGAAGCTAGTGCTGAAGCGGTCTCATATGAAGCAGCCCGAGCGGAGTTACCGCTGCTGCCGCTGCCATATGCCCCAGGAGCCTCTGAAAACATTTCAGTGGGACCGCCGTCCTGCCTTTGAACGAGTTCAAGCAGTTCAGCACCGACTGAGCGCGTTGCTCTGTGAGGCGCGCTGTCTGTGCGACCGAATCCAACTCCATACCGAGATAAGAGATCCTCTGCACGGGGGCGAGTTTGCTCTTCTCCCAGTTGACCTGAAGGCCCAGCTGGCTGAGGTGCCTGAGCACGAGGTCCCTGTGTTCGCATAACTGATCTCGAGAGTGTGCCAGTATGAGCCAGTCGTCGAGATAGTTGAGAATGCGAACGCCCTGTTCTCTCATGGGAACAAGGGCCCCCTCCGTGACTTTCGTGAAGACACGGGGGGACAGGGCCAGCCCGAAGGGCAGGACCTTGTACTGATATGCTCGACCCTCGAATGCAAAGCGCAGAAACGGCCTGTGTCGAGGAAGAATCGAGACATGAAAGTACGCGTCCTTCAGGTCGATCGCTGCGAACCAATCTTGGGGACGGATGCATTCGAAAATGCGTTTCTGCGTAAGCATTTTGAACGGTAGTTGTGAAGGCTCCGATTCAAAACTCGCAGGTCCAAGATCGGTCGTAACCCACCTCCTTTCTTGGGTACAATGAAGTAGGGACTGTAGTGCCCTGACCTCATATCGGCTGGAGGGACCGGCTCTATCGCATCCTTTGCCAGTAGGACTGCGATCTCCGCACGCAAGACATGGGCATCGGCTGCTCTCACTGTAGTGGAGTGGATGGCCCGAAACTTGGGGGGACGCCGGGCGAACTGAATCGCATAGCCGAGCCTGATGGTCCGAATGAGCCAGCGAGACGGACTAGGGAGCGCTAACCAGGCTCGCAGAGACCGTACAAGCGGGACCAAAGGGACCGTAGGCGTACCCGGAGTGGGGCAGCGAGGTGGAACACAGGGGCTCGACTCGGGAGGCTCTCTCTGGGAGGCAGCCCGTAGCGGAGTCTGAGTGTGCTGTGCAACACTTACCTGATTCCACGAGGCCGGAGGTGCAGGAGGCGGCTTGGTTGCGTCCTCGAACTGCACACTGCTGCCTGCTGGCGATAGAAGAGGCGGATGAGAGTGGTGAGGATTCTCTCCCCCCACTGCTCTCCGGGCCCTCTTCGGACCCAGAGATGTAAGAAACTGCTCTTTTATTGAAAATTTGGGTACCGCTGGTTTTGAGGCCAGCGGCGGAACAAAAACAAAAGGAAAACAAGGATTTTCCACCCGGCCCTCTTCCGGGGGATGGAGCGATGCGGTCATCGTCTCCTGGAGAGCAGTCCCTGCCATCTCTGGGTCGCCCGTCCTAGGGCCGCTTGCTCCTGGCTTTGCCGCCCTTCTTAGCGGGGTCCTGGACGGGTGGGGCGGCCCGCCTGCGACTGGCTCCACGGCGCCGTTTAGATGGAGGCTGCTGCGGCGGCGCGGGAGCAGGGGCAGACGCAGGAGGCCGCCCTCGGCGACGAGCAGACTGAGGAGCCGCAGACGGAGGGGTGGGAGCAGCAGCTGGCCGCCGCGGCAGGATGTGACGGATGGCCTCAGTCTGCTTTTGTACAGCCGAGAACTGCTGGGCGAAGTTCTCGACCGCGTCGCCGAAGAGGCCGGTCTGGGACACGGGGGCGTTAAGGAACCGGAGCTTGTCGGTCTCCCGCATGTCCGCCAGACACAGCCAGAGATGGCGTTCCTGGACCACCATGGTGGACATCGCACGACCCACCGACCGCGCGGTCACCTTCGTCGCACGAAGCGCGAGGTCCGTCGCGATACGAAGTTCCTGAAGAACTTGGGGATCATGACCACCCTCGTGCAGGTTCTTCAGTGCCTTGGCCTGATGAACCTGCAGCAACGCCATGGCGTGCATGGCAGAGGCAGCTTCCCCACAGGCCTTGTAAGCCTTGCCAGTTAGATCCGACGAGTACTTACAGGCCCGTGAAGGGAGACACGGTTCTCCGCGCCAAGTGGAGTTAGGGCACAGTTGCATAGCAACGGCCCGTTCCACTGGCGGGATGCGCGTGTATCCCTTAGCTGCCCCGCCATCAAGGGTGGTGAGGGAGGAGGAGCCACCGGAACGGTTTCTGGCAGTGAAAGGTGCCGTCCACGCCCCCGTAAGCTCCTCATGCACTTCCGGGAAGAAAGGCACTGGGGTGGGTTGCTGAGAACCAGCGCGCGCCACCCCGAGATACCAATCGTCCAACCTCGAGGGTTCGGGACACGGTGGAGGATTCCACACGAGCCCGACCCCGTTGGCGGCCCGGGAAAGCATGGCCATCATCTCCGGGTCCGTCTCAGGCATCGTTGACACACCCGAAGGAGGTAACGGCGCTGAGTCGTCATCCGCAGAGACATCTGACCCACCCTCCGATGCCGCGATCGACATCTGATCCTCACAGGGAGCCCCAAAGGAGACAACCGGTACACACCGCGAGGATGGTCCAGCTTTCTCCAATGGGGGCTCAACTGGCTGCGGAGCATGAGAGGGGTGAGGGCTCCTAGGGGGTTGGTTCCCCGAAGGAGACGCGCTCACCGTAATCCTCAGGTCACCCACGTCACTGCCCGAAGCAACCCTCTGAGGAGGATTGGATCGAGGCAGCGGCACGGGGACTCCGCCCCTTTGCAGGAACGTGAGTCTCGACCGCAGCTCCGCGATGGTCATCTTCCCACAATGGGTACATGACTCATCCACAAACGCTGCCTCAGCGTGTTTAATGCCCAGACACACGAGGCAGCGTTTGTGACCATCCTGTGAGCCCAGGTAACGACCGCATCCAGAAACACACAGATAGAAAGTCATTTTTTCTCACTTGAAAAAGACGCTCTCTATCTGTGTAAGCTCTTTTAGGGACTGCTCTCACTGGTGCTGAAACACACAGGGGGAACAGACACTGCGAACACAAACGGGAATGTGCACCCGTCTGTGCGCTCTCTCTCTTCTCGCTGTCTTACCAGCTGTAATAACAGCCTTTGAGCGCTCGCGGCGCACCTTACCAGCTGTAAAAACAGCCTTTTTTGTTTGCTCAGTTTACCGTGACAAACCACAGAAAGACAAACACACAAAGAAGAAAAAGAAGACTGTCCCCGCTGCCGTGTTGTGACACCCGCACCGAAAGAGAGATCCAAAAGGCTCGTTTCCTTCCACTCTCAGAAGACGCATCGAAGTGCTTGGCTCCGAAGCAAAAAGCTGAAGTGCAATCGCATCAGCTGCTCGTTAAATACCCGCGCTGCGAGGCTGCGCAGCTGATACAAATGATTGCACGCCAATGTGTATTGGCTTGTTTTAGTTTCACTCGAAGTAGATTGGCCTCTCTAGCGAGATTCCTATTCGTCGTTCACCACGACGTACGTCGTAGTGACCGGACGATAGGGAACTAGTAACTATAACTAATTACTTTTTTTAAGTAACTTGCCCAACACTGGTTAACGGTTAACTGGTTAATTAGCATCCCTGTATGTAGCTAGATCAAATTAGTGCAGAATCAACTTTGCATTGCGATCGTGTCAAGGATCAGCCAAGTGTATATATAAATATATAAATATAAATAAATAAATATATATATATATATATATATAATTTATATTTGTCATGATTCCTGTCTTTTGTTCCCCTGGTCTTTTGTGGACTTATATGTTTTTTCCTGTTTTGCACCATGTTTTGTAGTCCTTTGTAGTTTTTCTTGTTGATTAGTTCTTTGATTGTTTCCATATGTGTCTTGTTTGCCAATTTATTTATTAAATTAATCACAATTATTTAATGAATGCAGAACACACAAATTTTATGGTAAAGCCCTAAATCAAACAATTAATCAGCATAATCGTCAAAGCTCTAAAACTGACAATTAATTGGCATAATCACAATAGTTTTGTCCTAATTAATTGTCAGCCAAATTTCATTGTCGTGGCAGCCCTACCTACGGTATGTAATTAATATAGATAGACAATTATGACATTCAGTTGGAAAAACTGCATTTACGCAGTTTATGACACAGATGCGGTCATATCTTCTTCTGTTAACAGTTTTTGCTATATAAAAAATAAAATAAAAAACTTGCCTAATGTAATGCAGAATTTTATTTCATGCAAAAAATGTCCTATTATGCATGTCAACGAATATTAAAGGGATAGTTCACTTTGAAATTAAATTTTGGTATGTTTTAGCTTACCTCAAGGGCATCCAAGATGTAGGTGTCTTTTTTTCCGCAGTAGTTTCAGTTTAGATATTTTTAGGTCAAACCGTTCTTGTCTGTCAGTCATATAATGCAGGTCGATGGTCACCACCTCAAAGAGCATGCACAGAGTCCAAATTAAAACAATTCCCCATCGTTCAAATTAAACAATTCCCCATCGTAAGTACACATTGATGGCCTAAGACACGAAACGAGCGGTTTGTGTGAGAAAACGAACAGTATTTATATCGTTTTTACCTCTTGTACACAGCCACGTCCAAGTGATCTGAGAGCGCGGGCGGGTATAGATATATACACTAGATGTCGCCTTGGCTACGGTTTCGTTCCAATGAACTGCCGTAGCCAAGGCGACTTCTATTGTATATATCTATACCCGCCCCAAAATTTAATTTCAAAGTGAACTATCCCTTTAAGCCAAGAACTACAGTAACTCCATAAATAAATCCACAAAACCTCTCAAGGACCAAAAATGGGCAGGGGAATAGTTGTTTAAACATGTCATTAAGTCCAGTCCAAAAAAAGGTGATCAGTGAGTGGTCGGGGTAATGGGTCTTATACACCAGATCTAGGATCTCACTGATGTGGTCCCCAAAGGAGCGATCATCCTGGGTGAGGAAGAGGTGGCGAATGACTGGAAGATTTTTATCTTTGGCACAGGAGAAAATCTAAAGCTAGGCTTCAAGCATAGACAATACAGGACAATGAACTGAACCAAACAGATGCCTTAAAAGCACACAGGATAAAGAGAAAGTTAACAAGACACGGGTGAACACAAAACATAAGCAAGGGAACAAACTACACACAGGGAAAACAGGAAACAGGAATAACAAAGTAAAAGTTATTGGAAAAGCAAACAGTTTTAACTAAATTATTTACTGTTTGCCATGTTCTTTTAATAGTAATTATTGTAATACAGAATTACAGAATGTCATATTTAAAAAATATATATTTTTTAAAATATATATATCCTTGTAAATATATCGTATGACATGTATTGCTCAATAAAACTGTATTTATATTTCTCTCTATATCAAAATATTCCAGCAGCCAATACCACTACAATCTCTTCTTCAACTAATTCTCCAACACCAGCTCTTACAAGTGAGTATGTTTATTCATGGACATTTGAGTAAACATGTTAATAGGAAAATTATATCAGTAATTTATTCACATGCTCATGCTAGAGTAATATTCATGTAGAGTTATCTTAAAACGTCCTTAGAAAGTTCTTCTTTTTTACTGTTAGAAGTAATAATAGGTAGGCCTATACCTCAATATTTCAAATCGCATCCTGAGTATCAACCATCAGCAGCTAAAATAAAAAAATGTGTACCGTTCAATGTCTATATTATATATTTGTGTGACAATAAGTTTTGAAATGCAGAATTTCATTGAATGCAAAAAGGTCATTGTAAACATGTCAGCAAATATTAAGAAAATTGTAATAATAATTGTTCTTATTTCATGTCACTTTCTGAGTATTAAACAATAGTGCCTACCAGTTCAAATGTTTAAAATGTAATATAATACAAGTTTTTCTTTTAACAATAAAACATAGATTGTACTAAAAAAAAGTTAATTGTATGAACATATGCCATTGTTATCTTGCAAGTACTATTTCGTAAATGTTTGTATTTTTATTTCATTATATGTCCGTATATTACAGCATCCCCTGTCACTACAACCAATTCTTCAACATCTACTCCAACAACTTCTACAAGTGAGTATTTTTCATGGACAGCTGTGTAAGCACTTATAGCTGTATTTTATAATTTTTTATTACTAATGAAGTTTCATTACAATTGTGTCAAACTAGCCTAGAAATCTAGACGCACCCTAGCGGCAGCAAAATTATTTTGCAGCCAGGGTGGGTCTAGCAACTCTCAATAGACCTTTTTGCTGCAAAAACCTAAATTGGGTCAGGCCAATCACGTCGTGTATAGAGTAGGCGGGGGCGGGCTTAACATATGACGACAGAGTTGCGACGGTTCCTGCCACTTGAAAACAAAGAATGACGGCTGCTGCGGATGGAGAACAGCGGTCTTTCGAATCGGCTTTGGCCGCAACTCTGGAGGACTTGGAGTTAAGTTTTTCTTTGAGAAAAGAACAAAGAACGGCACTTAAGTCATTCTTAAAGAAAGGAAGATGTGTTCGTAGTTTTGTCGGCCAGATTTAAAAGTTGAATCTATCAACTAACGTTAGCTCCGCTGTTGGGAAAACGCTCTGGTTGGTTGAAGCGCTGTCCTATTGCGTGCAGAGGGAATTTGAAAGACAGCCGTTTATCCCACCCATCAGATTGACCGTGTCTATGGTGAGTTGCCAGACTAAACATCTTGATGTACGTCTGGCTTGCCAGGCTAGTGTCAAACAGCAGCACCTACAAGATGCAATTAATATACATAGACAATGATGACATTTCATTTGGAGAAACAAGCATGTCTTGTTTGCCAATTTACCCTTTGTGTGTATATATATATATACTATGTATATATACTTTTGAGAACACCACTCAATGAACAGGTTCCACTTCAGGGTGTAAGCATGCCTTGTAGAGGGTGCTCTCACAGAAGTGATGGTGTCTGTGACGGCTTGTGGTAGATCACCTCGGCGACGCTCATCTCGGGACTCGGCCGTGAAGCCAGTGCTGAAGTGGTCTCATATGAAGCAAACCCAGCGGCGTTTGACAAAGCCCCATGAGCCTCGGAAGAAGTTTCAGTGGGACCACTCTTCTGCGCTTGACAGTATTCAAGCAGTTCAGCACTGACTGGACACGTTCCTCTGTGAGGCGTGCCGTCTGTGGACCGAGTCCAGCTACATTCAGAGAAAAGAGATCCTCTGCACAGGGGTGAGTTTGCTCTTTTCCCAGTTGATCCGAAGACCCAACTGACTGATACGCTGGAGCAGCAAGCCCCAACTGCTCCCGAGACTGAGCTAGTATCAGCCAGTCATTGAGATAGTTGAGGATACGAACACCACGCTCTCATGGGAGCAATGGCCACCTCCATGACCTTTGTAAAGACTTCGTAAAGTAGCGGGCTGCCGGGGCAGGATGTGCCGGATCGCCTCAGTCTGCTTCTGGGCGGCAGAGAACTTTTGGGTGAAGTCCTCCACCGCGTCACCGAAGAGCCCACCTGGGAAATGGGGGAGTCCAAGAACCGAGACTTGTCGGTCTACCTCATATTGGTCATGTTGAAACCAGAGATGGCACTCCTGGACCACTAGAGTGGACGTTGTCATTTCCAGAGTCCAGCTCCCCTTATGATGCAGCGATCGAAAATCCTGTCCTCAGGATGAGCCCCGTATGAAACAGCTGGTTGGTCCACTACAGAGGGACCAGCACGTTCAGTAGGGAGTTCCACCGGCTGCGGTGTGACAGAGGAGTGAGGGGCCCACGGGGACTGGTTACAGGGTGGGGAAGCCCTCACTGTGATCCTCAGATCACCCATCCCACACGGAGCAGTAGCTCTCTTCTGGGGTCGGCCAGAAGGGGCGCTAGAGCGGGGCATGGGAATGGGGACTCCACCTTCACGGATGAAGGCGAGTCTCAATTTTAACACCGAGATAGTCATGTTCCCGCAATGAGAACATGAACCATCCACAAAAGCTGCTTCAGCATGCTGAATCTCCAAACACGTGATGCATCTATTGTGACCGTCAGCTGGAGACAGGGAACGACCGCATCCAGAAATGCATGGCATCTTGAAAAAGCCGCAAACACACCTGTGTTGCTATTTCTGGAAATGGGACTCTCACCAGTGCCGTAACACTGAAACTGAATGACCGCGGCAACACTGACGGGATGGTGCAGCCTGTACCAGTGAAGCACTCACTTCTTAGCCCTCTAACCAGCTGTCAAACAAACAAACACAAAGAGAATGATGTTAAAACAGCAGTTGCACTTGCGCTGTAGAACCACCAGCACCAGGAGAGCCTTCCAGAAGAAGCACCGACACACTCGCTCGTTGAAAGAATCAACATTCTTCGGAAACATTGACATGAAGACCGATCGGCTCCGAAGCGAAAGACAAATGGTGCGTGCATCCGCTTCCGTATTTATACCCGCACTGCGGGGCAGAGTGCGAGATGCAAATATCGCACGCCAATGTGCATTGGCTCGTTTTATCAATACTCGAAGATGACAGGCTCCCTAAGCGTAATCCCAATCAGTACAGTACGTCCGACTACGTTGAACGTTAACGAACTGAAAGGGAACCAGGGTTACATAAGTGACCTGAAAACGTTTTTTTTTTTTTCTCTCAAAAACAAACAAAAATATTTGTCGTGTGTTTTTTAAGCATGCAGCAAATGATAGTTGGCCATTCATTGGTAAAAAATTATTACTGTCGGTTAACGGTTAACTGGTTAATTAGCATCCCTGTATGTAGCTAGATCAAATTAGTGCAGAATCAACTTTGCATTGCGATCGTGTCAAGGATCAGCCAAGTGTATATATAAATATAAATAAATAAATAAATAAATATATATATATAATTTATATTTGTCATGATTCCTGTCTTTTGTTCCCCTGGTCTTTTGTGGACTTATATGTTTTTTCCTGTTTTGCACCATGTTTTGTCCACCATGCGGTCATATCTTCTTCTGTTAACAGTTTTTGCTATATAAAAAATAAAATAAAAAACTTGCCTAATGTAATGCAGAATTTTATTTCATGCAAAAAATGTCCTATTATGCATTTCAACGAATATTAAAGGGATAGTTCACTTTGAAATTAAACTTTGGTATGTTTTAGCTTACCTCAAGGGCATCCAAGATGTAGGTGTCTTTTTTTCCGCAGTAGTTTCAATTTAGATATTTTTAGGTCAAACCGTTCTTGTCTGTCAGTCATATAATGCAGGTCGATGGTCACCACCTCAAAGAGCATGCACAGAGTCCAAATTAAAACAATTCCCCATCGTTCAAATTAAACAATTCCCCATCGTAAGTACACATTGATGGCCTAAGACACGAAACGAGCGGTTTGTGTGAGAAAACGAACAGTATTTATATCGTTTTTACCTCTTGTACACAGCCACGTCCAAGTGATCTGAGAGCGCGGGCGGGTATAGATATATACACTAGATGTCGCCTTGGCTACGGTTTTGTTCCAATGAACTGCCGTAGCCAAGGCGACTTCTATTGTATATATCTATACCCGCCCCAAAATTTAATTTCAAAGTGAACTATCCCTTTAAGCCAAGAACTACAGTAACTCCATAAATAAATCCACAAAACCTCTCAAGGACCAAAAATGGGCAGGGGAATAGTTGTTTAAACATGTCATTAAGTCCAGTCCAAAAAAAGGTGATCAGTGAGTGGTCGGGGTAATGGGTCTTATACGCCAGATCTAGGATCTCACTGATGTGGTCCCCAAAGGAGCGATCATCCTGGGTGAGGAAGAGGTGGCGAATGACTGGAAGATTTTTATCTTTGGCACAGGAGAAAATCTAAAGCTAGGCTTCAAGCATAGACAATACAGGACAATGAACTGAACCAAACAGATGCCTTAAAAGCACACAGGATAAAGAGAAAGTTAACAAGACACGGGTGAACACAAAACATAAGCAAGGGAACAAACTACACACAGGGAAAACAGGAAACAGGAATAACAAAGTAAAAGTTATTGGAAAAGCAAACAGTTTTAACTAAATTATTTACTGTTTGCCATGTTCTTTTAATAGTAATTATTGTAATACAGAATTACAGAATGTCATATTTTAAAAATATATATTTTTTAAAATATATATATCCTTGTAAATATATCCTATGACATGTATTGCTCAATAAAACTGTATTTATATTTCTTTCTATATCAAAATATTCCAGCAGCCAATACCACTACAATCTCTTCTTCAACTAATTCTCCAACACCAGCTCTTACAAGTGAGTATGTTTATTCATGGACATTTGAGTAAACATGTTAATAGGAAAATTATATCAGTAATTTATTCACATGCTCATGCTAGAGTAATATTCATGTAGAGTTATCTTAAAACGTCCTTAGAAAGTTCTTCTTTTTTACTGTTAGAAGTAATAATAGGTAGGCCTATACCTCAATATTTCAAATCGCATCCTGAGTATCAACCATCAGCAGCTAAAATAAAAAAATGTGTACCGTTCAATGTCTATATTATATATTTGTGTGACAGTAAGTTTTGAAATGCAGAATTTCATTGAATGCAAAAAGGTCATTGTAAACATGTCAGCAAATATTAAGAAAATTGTAATAATAATTGTTCTTATTTCATGTCACTTTCTGAGTATTAAACAATAGTGCCTACCAGTTCAAATGTTTAAAATGTAATATAATACAAGTTTTTCTTTTAACAATAAAACATAGATTGTACAAAAAAAAAGTTAATTGTATGAACATATGCCATTGTTATCTTGCAAGTACTATTTCGTAAATGTTTGTATTTTTATTTCATTATATGTCCGTATATTACAGCATCCCCTGTCACTACATCCAGTTCTTCAACATCTACTCCAACAACTTCTACAAGTGAGTATTTTTCATGTAAGCACTTATAGTTGTATTTTATACTTTTTTATTAAAAATGAAGTTTTATTACAATTGTGTCAAACAGCAGCACCTACAAGATGTAATTAATATACATAGACAATGATGACATTTCAGTTGGAAAAACAGGCATGTCTTGTTTGCCAATTTTTACCCTTTGTGTATTTAGACCCCAGTGTTTTTCCTTGTCGAGTCTTGTCCTATATGGATGTGATATATATATGTGTGTATATATATATATATGGTAACACTTTATTTTGATGGTCCCTTTTGAACGTGCTGTACTGTGTATATATATACAGTATATATATATATATATATATATATATATACTTTTGAGAACACCACTCAATGAACAGGTTCCACTTCAGGGCATAAGCATGCCTTGTAGAGGGTGCTCTCGCAGAAGTGATGGTGTCTATGACAGCTTGTGGTAGATCACCTAGAATCTCCGCGTCCCGTCCAGGGACCAGACATGGAGTTTCCAGTGGTCTGGACGCGGGTGCCATACGGTGCACAGTCTCTGAGAGAGGCGGTCCTCCCTGAGAGGAATGGGCCAGGAAGGGGCAGTCGAGAGGAGCATCAGTTCGGGGAACCAGGTCTGGTTGGGCCAATAAGGGGCAACTAGCATGACCTGCTTTTCTTCCTCATTGACTTTGCACAGCATCCGTGCCGAGGGTCCCCTCGGTCAGGGAGTAAAACAACTGGCAATGGGACGAGTCCGGAGAGGCAAACAGATCTATCTGTGCGGCCCCGAAGTGGTCCCAAATCAGCTGGACCACCTGGGGATGGAGTCTCCACTCTCCCTGGGCCACAGGCTGACTTGAGAGCTCTTTGGCGGCATGATTGAGCTGGCCGGGGATATAAGTGGCACGAAGCGACCTCCGATGCTTCTGACTCCATAGGAGAAGATGGCGGGCGAGTTGCGACATGCGAGGGGAGCGTAGACTAACTTGATGGTTGATGTACGCAGCGGTTGCAGTGTTGTCCGTACGGACCAGCACATATTTGCTGAGCAGTGGCATTTTGATGTGTCTCAGAGCAAGGTGTACTGCTAACAACTTGAGGCAGTTGGTGTGCCAATGCAGTTGGGGGCCCGTCCAGACTTCCGCTACTGCATGCCCGCTGTATGTGGCCCCCCAGCCGGTGTTTGAGGCATCTGTGGAGTCCACAGCATACCTGAACACTTGTTCTAGATGTTCAATCGATACTGTGCTTTCCTTCCTGCAAGATGGGTTGAAACGAGGGCTGCCTCCCTCCACCCTCAAAGTGTATGTTGCCTCTATTGCCGTACATCACGATGCAGTTGATGGGAGATCCGTGGGGAAACGAAGGGTCTGACCACGGGCTGAGGGTTTGGCGGCAGGCTGGGGTGATTGTCACACGGAACGTGCCGCTCTGCGACGCCCATCTCGGGACTCAGCCGTGAATTCAGTGCTCATATGAAGCAAACCCAGCGGCGTTTGACAAAGCCCCATGAGCCTCTGAAAAAGTTTCAGTGGGACCACTGTTCTGTGCTTGACAGTATTCAAGCAGTTCAGCACTGACTGGACACGTTCCTCTCTGAGGGGCGAGTTTGCTCTTTTCCAAGTTGATCCGAAGACCCAACTGACTGATATGCTGGAGCAGCAAGCCCCAACTGCTCTCGAGACTGAGCTAGTATCAGCCAGTCGTCGAGATAGTTGAGGATATGAACACCACGCTCTCATGGGAGCAATGGCCACCTCCATGACCCTTGTAAAGACTTCGTAAAGTAGCGGGCCGCCGGGGCAGGATGTGCCGGATCACCTCAGTCTGCTTCTGGGCGGCTGGATCTCACTGATGTGGTCCCCAAAGGAGCGATCATCCTGGGTGAGGAGGAGGTGGCGAATGACTGGAAGATTTTTATCTTTGGCGCAGGAGAAAATCTAAAGCTAGGCTTCAAGCATAGACAATACAGGACAATGAACTGAACCAAACAGATGCCTTAAAAGCACACAGGATAAAGAGAAAGTTAACAAGACACGGGTGAACACAAAACATAAGCAAGGGAACAAACTACACACAGGGAAAACAGGAAACAGGAATAACAAATTAAAAGTCACTGGAAAAGCAAACAGTTTTAACTAAATTATTTGCTGTTTGTCATGTTCTTTTAATAGTAATTATTGTAATACAGAATTGCAGAATGTCGTATTTTTAAAAAAATATATTTTTTTAAATATATATATCCTTGTAAATATATCCTATGACATGTTTTGCTCAATAAAACTGTATTTATATTTCTTTCTATATCAAAATATTCCAGCAGCCACTGCCACTACAATCTCTTCTTCAACTAATTCTCCAACACCAGCTCTTACAAGTGAGTATGTTTATTCATGGACATTTGAGTAAACATGTAAAAAGGAAAATTATATCAGTAATTTATTCACATGCTCATGCTAGAGTAATATTCATGTAGAGTTATCTTAAAACGTCCTTAGAAAGTTCCTCTTTTTTATTGTTAGAAGTAATAGGTACCTCAATATTTCAAATCACATCCTGAGTATCAACCATCAGCAGCTAAAATAAAAAAATGTGTACCATTCAATGTCTGTATTATATATTTGTGTGACAATAATTTTTGAAATGCAGAATTTCATTGAATGCAAAAAGGTCTTTGTAAACATGTCAACAAATATTAAGAAAATTGTAATAATAATTGTTCTTATTTCATGTCACTTTCTGAGTATTAAACAATAGTGCCTACCAGTTCAAATGTTTAAAATGTAATATAATACAAGTTTTTCTTTTAACAATAAAACATAGATTGTACTACAAAAGTTAATTGTGTGAACATATGCAATTGTTATCTTGCAAATACTATTTCGTAAATGTTTGTATTTTTATTTCATTATATGTCCATATATTACAGCACCCCCTGTCACTACAACCAATTCTTCAACATCTACTCCAACAACTTCTACAAGTGAGTATTTTTCATGGACAGCTGTGTAAGCACTTATAGCTGTATTTTATTATTTTTTTATTACTAATGAAGTTTCATTACAATTGTGTCAAACAGCAGCACCTACAAGATGTAATTAATATACATAGACAATGATGACATTTCATTTGGAGAAACAAGCATGTCTTGTTTGCCAATTTACCCTTTGTGTGTGTATATATATATATATTAGGGCTGGGAATCGATTAAAAAAAATTAACTAATTAATTGCACAATTTGCTGTAATTAATTGCAATTAATTGCATTTCCTCCAAGCTTGTAATCATCAATAATTATGACCGCCGCTAGCATAGCTAGCGAAAGCGGTCATATAGGGATTGTCAAAGTTTTTTTTTTTTTTTTTTTTCGTCACCTTACTGAATTTTTCGTCAACGATACCAGGGACACCGAAGCACCGGGGAACATGAAATTTGGTGGGCATGTAGCCCCACTAGACTTATAAGGAAAAATTTCGTTTGGTCCCCGGGGGCCACTCCCCCCCCGCGCTGGGCCCCCCCAAACCCCCAAAAATGCAGTTTTTCCTAAATAACTACCTGAACCGTGGCACCGAGGATGAAGAAATTTTTATGGTATGTTGGTCTACTAGACTTTTACGGAAAAATTTCGTTTGGTCCCCGGGGGCCACTTCCCCCCCCGCGCTGGGGCCCCCGTAAATTTTTCGTCAACGATACCAGGGACACCGAAGCACCGGGGAACATGAAATTTGGTGGGCATGTAGCCCCACTAGACTTCTACGGAAAAATTTCGTTTGGTCCCCGGGGGCCACTCCCCCCCCGCGCTGGGCCCCCCCAAACCCCAAAAAATGCAGTTTTTCCTAAATAACTACCTGAACCGTGGCACCGAGGATGAAGAAATTTTTATGGTATGTTGGTCTACTAGACTTTTACGGAAAAATTTCGTTTGGTCCCCGGGGGCCACTCCCCCCCCCCGCGCTGGGCCCCCCCAAACCCCCAAAAATGCAGTTTTTCCTAAATAACTACCTGAACCGTGGCACCGAGGATGAAGACATTTTTATGGTATGTTGGTCTACTAGACTTTTACAGAAAAATTTCGTTTGGTCCCCGGAGGCCACTTCCCCCCCCGCGCTGGGGCCCCCGTAAATTTTTCGTCAACGATACCAGGGACACCGAAACACCGGGGAACATGAAATTTGGTGGGCATGTAGCCCCACTAGACTTCTACGGAAAAATTTCGTTTGGTCCCCGGGGGCCACTCCCCCCCCCCGCGCTGGGCCCCCCTTAACCCCAAAAAATTCAGTTTTTCCTAAATAACTACCTGAACCGTGGCACAGAGGATGAAGAAATTTTTATGGTATGTTCGTCTACTAGACTTTTACGGAAAAATTTCGTTTGGTCCCCGGGGGCCACTTCCCCCCCCCTGCGCTGGGGCCCCCGTAAATTTTTCGTCAACGATACCAGGGACACCGAAACACCGGGGAACATGAAATTTGGTGGGCATGTAGCCCCACTAGACTTCTACGGAAAAATTTCGTTTGGTCCCCGGGGGCCACTCCCCCCCCCCGCGCTGGGCCCCCCTTAACCCCAAAAAATTCAGTTTTTCCTAAATAACTACCTGAACCGTGGCACAGAGGATGAAGAAATTTTTATGGTATGTTCGTCTACTAGACTTTTACGGAAAAATTTCGTTTGGTCCCCGGGGGCCACTTCCCCCCCCTGCGCTGGGGCCCCCGTAAATTTTTCGTCAACGATACCAGGGACACCGAAACACCGGGGAACATGAAATTTGGTGGGCATGTAGCCCCACTAGACTTCTACGGAAAAATTTCGTTTGGTCCCCGGGGGCCACTCCCCCCCCCCGCGCTGGGCCCCCCTTAACCCCAAAAAATTCAGTTTTTCCTAAATAACTACCTGAACCGTGGCACCGAGGATGAAGAAATTTTTATGGTATGTTGGTCTACTAGACTTTTACGGAAAAATTTCGTAAATACGCAATACAGCCAAATTACTCCACGTCATTTATTTTTGTGGAAAGCCAGTGCAGGCCTGAGCGGCGGTCATATTTTGTACCGCAATGCGGTACATCTAGTTAAACTTAGAATCACCGGAAAAAAAGGAACAGAAAATAGCCCTATATTAAAATAATATTAAACATCAAAATATCAATGTATTATTCTTTTTCAATAATCAATCAACATAATCAATTTAAGATTTTTTTTTTCAATTTTTTCTTTTACTAATTATAAAAATAAACTATAGTCCTAAAAAAGCTATTATTACCAGAGCATGTGATCAGAGCAGGTAATTTTAAAGGAATAGTTCACCCAAAAATAAAAATTCTGTCATCATTTACTCTTCCTCAAGTTGTTCCAAACCTGTATGATTTTCTTTATTCTGCTGAACACAAAAGAAGATATTTTGAAGAAAGTCGGTAACCAAACGACTGATGGAGCCCATTGACTTCCATAGTAGGAAAAAAAAATACTATGGAAGTCAATGGGGACCAGCAACTGTTTAATTACCAACCTTCTTTAAAATATCTTCTTTTGTGTTTAGCAGAAGAAAGGAAATCATACAGGTTTGGAACAACTTGAGCGAGAGTAAATGACAGAATTTTCATTTTTGGGTGAACTATCCCTTTAACATTGTTGCCCAGCAATACTATACCAGCTCAGCAAACAGAAGTCTACAGAGAAAGTTCACCTTATTTGAGCGGACTTTGCTTTTCCAGTGCGTGATCGGTACATGATTGGAGCGTTTGGGCCGTGAACGACAGAGCAGAACATGCAGCGCAAACACGGAGTCGAACATTAAGCAGAGAGCGCAGCGCGCCGACACACACACGCACACGCACACACACACACACACAGAGACAGACACACGGAACGGAGAGTGCGGCCGCGCACACGGAGGGAAAAAGACCCGCTCTCATGAAAGCTGCGCGAGAATGAAACCCGATCCCCATATTTTCGGCTTTTCAATAGCAGCCGCAACAGGAAATCATTAAAACGAGGCAAAAAAAAAAAGTGCTGCGTTAAATGCGTTATTTTTTTTTTACGCGTTAAACATCTCAAATTAATCGCAAAGATTAACGCGTTAATTCCCCCAGCCCTAATATATATATATATATACTATGTATATATACTTTTGAGAACACCACTCAATGAACAGGTTCCACTTCAGGGTGTAAGCATGCCTTGTAGAGGGTGCTCTCACAGAAGTGATGGTGTCTGTGACGGCTTGTGGTAGATCACCTCGGCGACGCTCATCTCGGGACTCGGCCGTGAAGCCAGTGCTGAAGTGGTCTCATATGAAGCAAACCCAGCGGCGTTTGACAAAGCCCCATGAGCCTCGGAAGAAGTTTCAGTGGGACCACTCTTCTGCGCTTGACAGTATTCAAGCAGTTCAGCACTGACTGGACACGTTCCTCTGTGAGGCGTGCCGTCTGTGGTCCGAGTCCAGCTACATTCAGAGAAAAGAGATCCTCTGCACAGGGGTGAGTTTGCTCTTTTCCCAGTTGATCCGAAGACCCAACTGACTGATACGCTGGAGCAGCAAGCCCCAACTGCTCCCGAGACTGAGCTAGTATCAGCCAGTCATTGAGATAGTTGAGGATACGAACACCACGCTCTCATGGGAGCAATGGCCACCTCCATGACCTTTGTAAAGACTTCGTAAAGTAGCGGGCCGCCGGGGCAGGATGTGCCGGATCGCCTCAGTCTGCTTCTGGGCGGCAGAGAACTTTTGGGTGAAGTCCTCCACCGCGTCACCGAAGAGCCCACCTGGGAAATGGGGGAGTCCAAGAACCGAGACTTGTCGGTCTACCTCATATTGGTCATGTTGAAACCAGAGATGGCACTCCTGGACCACTAGAGTGGACGTTGTCATTTCCAGAGTCCAGCTCCCCTTATGATGCAGCGATCGAAAATCCTGTCCTCAGGAGGAGCCCCGTATGAAACAGCTGGTTGGTCCACTACAGAGGGACCAGCACGTTCAGTAGGGAGTTCCACCGGCTGCGGTGTGACAGAGGAGTGAGGGGCCCACGGGGACTGGTTACAGGGTGGGGAAGCCCTCACTGTGATCCTCAGATCACCCATCCCACACGGAGCAGTAGCTCTCTTCTGGGGTCGGCCAGAAGGGGCGCTAGAGCGGGGCATGGGAATGGGGACTCCACCTTCACGGATGAAGGCGAGTCTCAATTTTAACACCGAGATAGTCATGTTCCCGCAATGAGAACATGAACCATCCACAAAAGCTGCTTCAGCATGCTGAATGCCCAAACACGTGATGCATCTATTGTGACCGTCAGCTGGAGACAGGGAACGACCGCATCCAGAAATGCATGGCATCTTGAAAAAGCCGCAAACACACCTGTGTTGCTATTTCTGGAAATGGGACTCTCACCAGTGCCGTAACACTGAAACTGAATGACCGCGGCAACACTGACGGGATGGTGCAGCCTGTACCAGTGAAGCACTCACTTCTTAGCCCTCTAACCAGCTGTCAAACAAACAAACACAAAGACAATGATGTTAAAACAGCAGTTGCACTTGCGCTGTAGAACCACCAGCACCAGGAGAGCCTTCCAGAAGAAGCACCGACACACTCGCTCGTTGAAAGAATCAACATTCTTCGGAAACATTGACATGAATACCGATCGGCTCCGAAGCGAAAGACAAATGGTGCGTGCATCCGCTTCCGTATTTATACCCGCACTGCGGGGCAGAGTGCGAGATGCAAATATCGCACGCCAATGTGCATTGGCTCGTTTTATCAATACTCGAAGATGACAGGCTCTCTAAGCGTAATCCCAATCAGTACAGTACGTCCGACTACGTTGAACGTTAACGAACTGAAAGGGAACCAGGGTTACATAAGTGACCTGAAAACGTTTTTTTTTTTTTTTTTCAAAAACAAACAAAAATATTTGTAGTGTGTTTTTTAAGCATGCAGCAAATGATAGTTGGCCATTCATTGGTAAAAAATTCTTACTGTCGGTTAACGGTTAACTGGTTAATTAGCATCCCTGTATGTAGCTAGATCAAATTAGTGCAGAATCAACTTTGCATTGCGATTGTGTCAAGGATCAGCCAAGTGTATATATAAATATATAAATATCAATAAATAAATAAATAAATATATATATATATAATTTATATTTGTCATGATTCCTGTCTTTTGTTCCCCTGGTCTTTTGTGGACTTATATGTTTTTTCCTGTTTTGCACCATGTTTTGTAGTCCTTTGTAGTTTTTCTTGTTGATTAGTTCTTTGATTGTTTCCATATGTGTCTTGTTTGCCAATTTATTTATTAAATTAATCACAATTATTTAATGAATGCAGAACACACAAATTTTATGGTAAAGCCCTAAATCAAACAATTAATCAGCATAATCGTCAAAGCTCTAAAACTGACAATTAATTGGCATAATCACAATAGTTTTGTCCTAATTAATTGTCAGCCAAATTTCATTGTCGTGGCAGCCCTACCTACGGTATGTAATTAATATAGATAGACAATTATGACATTCAGTTGGAAAAACTGCATTTACGCAGTTTATGACACAGATGCGGTCATATCTTCTTCTGTTAACAGTTTTTGCTATATAAAAAATAAAATAAAAAACTTGCCTAATGTAATGCAGAATTTTATTTCATGCAAAAAATGTCCCATTATGCATGTCAACGAATATTAAAGGGATAGTTCACTTTGAAATTAAATTTTGGTATGTTTTAGCTTACCTCAAGGGCATCCAAGATGTAGGTGTCTTTTTTTCCGCAGTAGTTTCAATTTAGATATTTATAGGTCAAACCGTTCTTGTCTGTCAGTCATATAATGCAGGTCGATGGTCACCACCTCAAAGAGCATGCACAGAGTCCAAATTAAAACAATTCCCCATCGTTCAAATTAAACAATTCCCCATCGTAAGTACACATTGATGGCCTAAGACACGAAACGAGCGGTTTGTGTGAGAAAACGAACAGTATTTATATCGTTTTTACCTCTTGTACACAGCCACGTCCAAGTGATCTGAGAGCGCGGGCGGGTATAGATATATACACTAGATGTCGCCTTGGCTACGGTTTCGTTCCAATGAACTGCCGTAGCCAAGGCGACTTCTATTGTATATATCTATAACCGCCCCAAAATTTAATTTCAAAGTGAACTATCCCTTTAAGCCAAGAACTACAGTAACTCCATAAATAAATCCACAAAACCTCTCAAGGACCAAAAATGGGCAGGGGAATAGTTGTTTAAACATGTCATTAAGTCCAGTCCAAAAAAAGGTGATCAGTGAGTGGTCGGGGTAATGGGTCTTATACACCAGATCTAGGATCTCACTGATGTGGTCCCCAAAGGAGCGATCATCCTGGGTGAGGAAGAGGTGGCGAATGACTGGAAGATTTTTATCTTTGGCACAGGAGAAAATCTAAAGCTAGGCTTCAAGCATAGACAATACAGGACAATGAACTGAACCAAACAGATGCCTTAAAAGCACACAGGATAAAGAGAAAGTTAACAAGACACGGGTGAACACAAAACATAAGCAAGGGAACAAACTACACACAGGGAAAACAGGAAACAGGAATAACAAAGTAAAAGTTATTGGAAAAGCAAACAGTTTTAACTAAATTATTTACTGTTTGCCATGTTCTTTTAATAGTAATTATTGTAATACAGAATTACAGAATGTCATTTTTTTTTAAATATATATTTTTTTAAATATATATATCCTTGTAAATATATCCTATGACATGTATTGCTCAAAAAAAGTTCTTCTTCTTTTTTACTGTTAGAAGTAATAATAGGTAGGCCTATACCTCAATATTTCAAATCGCATCCTGAGTATCAACCATCAGCAGCTAAAATAAAAAAATGTGTACCGTTCAATGTCTATATTATATATTTGTGTGACAATAAGTTTTGAAATGCAGAATTTCATTGAATGCAAAAAGGTCATTGTAAACATGTCAGCAAATATTAAGAAAATTGTAATAATAATTGTTCTTATTTCATGTCACTTTCTGAGTATTAAACAATAGTGCCTACCAGTTCAAATGTTTAAAATGTAATATAATACAAGTTTTTCTTTTAACAATAAAACATAGATTGTACTAAAAAAAAGTTAATTGTATGAACATATGCCATTGTTATCTTGCAAGTACTATTTCGTAAATGTTTGTATTTTTATTTCATTATATGTCCGTATATTACAGCATCCCCTGTCACTACATCCAGTTCTTCAACATCTACTCCAACAACTTCTACAAGTGAGTATTTTTCATGTAAGCACTTATAGTTGTATTTTATACTTTTTTATTAAAAATGAAGTTTTATTACAATTGTGTCAAACAGCAGCACCTACAAGATGTAATTAATATACATAGACAATGATGACATTTCAGTTGGAAAAACAGGCATGTCTTGTTTGCCAATTTTTACCCTTTGTGTATTTAGACCCCAGTGTTTTTCCTTGTCGAGTCTTGTCCTATATGGATGTGATATATATATGTGTGTATATATATATATATGGTAACACTTTATTTTGATGGTCCCTTTTGAACGTGCTGTACTGTGTATATATATACAGTATATATATATATATATATATATATATATATATATATATATATACTTTTGAGAACACCACTCAATGAACAGGTTCCACTTCAGGGCATAAGCATGCCTTGTAGAGGGTGCTCTCGCAGAAGTGATGGTGTCTATGACAGCTTGTGGTAGATCACCTACTATTTCGTAAATGTTTGTATTTTTATTTCATTATATGTCCATATATTACAGCACCCCCTGTCACTACAACCAATTCTTCAACATCTTCTCCAACAACTTCTACAAGTGAGTATTTTTCATGGACAGCTGTGTAAGCACTTATAGCTGTATTTTATAATTTTTTATTACTAATGAAGTTTCATTACAATTGTGTCAAACAGCAGCACCTACAAGATGTAATTAATATACATAGACAATGATGACATTTCATTTGGAGAAACAAGCATGTCTTGTTTGCCAATTTACCCTTTGTGTGTGTATATATATATATATATATATATATATATATATATATATATATATATATACTATGTATATATACTTTTGAGAACACCACTCAATGAACAGGTTCCACTTCAGGGTGTAAGCATGCCTTGTAGAGGGTGCTCTCACAGAAGTGATGGTGTCTGTGACGGCTTGTGGTAGATCACCTCGGCGACGCTCATCTCGGGACTCGGCCGTGAAGCCAGTGCTGAAGTGGTCTCATATGAAGCAAACCCAGCGGCGTTTGACAAAGCCCCATGAGCCTCGGAAGAAGTTTCAGTGGGACCACTCTTCTGCGCTTGACAGTATTCAAGCAGTTCAGCACTGACTGGACACGTTCCTCTGTGAGGCGTGCCGTCTGTGGACCGAGTCCAGCTACATTCCGAGAAAAGAGATCCTCTGCACAGGGGTGAGTTTGCTCTTTTCCCAGTTGATCCGAAGACCCAACTGACTGATATGCTGGAGCAGCAAGCCCCAACTGCTCCCGAGACTGAGCTAGTATCAGCCAGTCATTGAGATAGTTGAGGATACGAACACCACGCTCTCATGGGAGCAATGGCCACCTCCATGACCTTTGTAAAGACTTCGTAAAGTAGCGGGCCGCCGGGGCAGGATGTGCCGGATCGCCTCAGTCTGCTTCTGGGCGGCAGAGAACTTTTGGGTGAAGTCCTCCACCGCGTCACCGAAGAGCCCACCTGGGAAATGGGGGAGTCCAAGAACCGAGACTTGTCGGTCTACCTCATATTGGTCATGTTGAAACCAGAGATGGCACTCCTGGACCACTAGAGTGGACGTTGTCATTTCCAGAGTCCAGCTCCCCTTATGATGCAGCGATCGAAAATCCTGTCCTCAGGAGGAGCCCCGTATGAAACAGCTGGTTGGTCCACTACAGAGGGACCAGCACGTTCAGTAGAGAGTTCCACCGGCTGCGGTGTGACAGAGGAGTGAGGGGCCCACGGGGACTGGTTACAGGGTGGGGAAGCCCTCACTGTGATCCTCAGATCACCCATCCCACACGGAGCAGTAGCTCTCTTCTGGGGTCGGCCAGAAGGGGCGCTAGAGCGGGGCATGGGAATGGGGACTCCACCTTCACGGATGAAGGCGAGTCTCAATTTTAACACCGAGATAGTCATGTTCCCGCAATGAGAACATGAACCATCCACAAAAGCTGCTTCAGCATGCTGAATCTCCAAACACGTGATGCATCTATTGTGACCGTCAGCTGGAGACAGGGAACGACCGCATCCAGAAATGCATGGCATCTTGAAAAAGCCGCAAACACACCTGTGTTGCTATTTCTGGAAATGGGACTCTCACCAGTGCCGTAACACTGAAACTGAATGACCGCGGCAACACTGACGGGATGGTGCAGCCTGTACCAGTGAAGCACTCACTTCTTAGCCCTCTAACCAGCTGTCAAACAAACAAACACAAAGAGAATGATGTTAAAACAGCAGTTGCACTTGCGCTGTAGAACCACCAGCACCAGGAGAGCCTTCCAGAAGAAGCACCGACACACTCGCTCGTTGAAAGAATCAACATTCTTCGGAAACATTGACATGAAGACCGATCGGCTCCGAAGCGAAAGACAAATGGTGCGTGCATCCGCTTCCGTATTTATACCCGCACTGCGGGGCAGAGTGCAAGATGCAAATATCGCACGCCAATGTGCATTGGCTCGTTTTATCAATACTCGAAGATGACAGGCTCCCTAAGCGTAATCCCAATCAGTACAGTACGTCCGACTACATTGAACGTTAACGAACTGAAAAGGAACCAGGGTTACATAAGTGACCTGAAAACGTAAATATATATATATATACTGTATATATACTGTATATATATAATTTATATTTGTCATGATTCCTGTCTTTTGTTCCCCTGGTCTTTTGTGGACTTATATGTTTTTTCCTGTTTTGCACCATGTTTTGTAGTCCTTTGTAGTTTTTCTTGTTGATTAGTTCTTTGATTGTTTCCATATGTGTCTTGTTTGCCAATTTATTTATTAAATTAATCACAATTATTTAATGAATGCAGAACACACAAATTTTATGGTAAAGCCCTAAATCAAACAATTAATCAGCATAATCGTCAAAGCTCTAAAACTGACAATTAATTGGCATAATCACAATAGTTTTGTCCTAATTAATTGTCAGCCAAATTTCATTGTCGTGGCAGCCCTACCTACGGTATGTAATTAATATAGATAGACAATTATGACATTCAGTTGGAAAAACTGCATTTACGCAGTTTATGACACAGATGCGGTCATATCTTCTTCTGTTAACAGTTTTTGCTATATAAAAAATAAAATAAAAAACTTGCCTAATGTAATGCAGAATTTAATTTCATGCAAAAAATGTCATTTTATGCATGTCAACAAATATTTGTTTCAAACCTGTTAATATTAAGAACTACAGTAACTCCATAAATAAATCCACAAAACCTCTCAAGGACCAAAAATGGGCAGGGGAATAGTTGTTTAAACATGTCATTAAGTCATAAAAAAAGGTGATCAGTGAGTGGTCGGGGTAATGGGTCTTATACGCCAGATCTAGGATCTCACTGATGTGGTCCCCAAAGGAGCGATCATCCTGGGTGAGGAAGAGGTGGCGAATGACTGGAAGATTTTTATCTTTGGCACAGGAGAAAATCTAAAGCTAGGCTTCAAGCATAGACAATACAGGACAATGAACTGAACCAAACAGATGCCTTAAAAGCACACAGGATAAAGAGAAAGTTAACAAGACACGGGTGAACACAAAACATAAGCAAGGGAACAAACTACACACAGGGAAAACAGGAAACAGGAATAACAAAGTAAAAGTCATTGGAAAAGCAAACAGTTTTAACTAAATTATTTACTGTTTGTCATGTTCTTTTAATAGTAATTATTGAAATACAGAATTACAGAATGTCGTATTTAAAAAAAAATATATATATATATATATATATATATATATATATATATCCTATGACATGTATTGCTCAATAAAACTGTATTTATTTATTTCTATATCAAAATATTCCAGCAGCCACTGCCACTACAATCTCTTCTTCAACTGATTCTTCAACACCAGCTCTTACAAGTGAGTATGTTTATTCATGGACATTTGAGTAAACATGTTAATAGGAAAATTATTTCAGTAGTTTATTCACATGCTCATGCTAGAGTAATATTCATGTAGATTTATCTTAAAACGTCCTTAGAAAGTTTTATTTGTTTTTACTGTTAGAAGTAATAGGTACCTCAATATTTCAAATCGCATCCTGAGTATCAACCATCAGCAGCTAAAATAAAAAAAATGTGTAACGTTTAATGTCTATAATTATATATTTGTGTGATAAAATTTTTTTTTTGAAATGCAGAATTTCATTGAATGCAAAAAGGTCTTTGTAAACATGTCAACAAATATTAAGAAAATTATAATAATAATTGGTCTTATTTCTTGTCACTTCCTGAGTATCAAACATCAGCGCCTACCAGTTAAAAGGTTTTATAATGTAATATAATACAAGTTTTTCTTTTAACAATAAAATATGTATTGTACTACAAAAGTTAATTGTATGAACATATGCCATTGTTATCTTCCAGGTACTATTTCGTAAATGTTTGTATTTTTATTTCCATATATCACAGCATCCCCTGTCACTCCAACAAATTCTACAAGTGAGTTTTGTTCATGGACAGCTGTGTAAACACATATAGCTATATTTTATTCTTTTTTTTTTTTTTACTAATGAAGTTTTATAATGATAATTGTCAAACAGCAACACCTACGAGATTTTATAGACAATTATGACATACAACCAGTGGTTACATCAAAATATACTAATATGTTTTTACTTACATGTTTCCTGAATTGGATCTGATTTAGTTGGATATTCATATTATTGACTGATGCCTTTCCTTTAAATAAATATTAACTACATTATGTTTAGGATTCTATTGAGCCCTTAAAGAAAAAGAAACACACATATATATATATATATATTTCAATGCTTTCACGCTCTCGCGCAAATGTTTTGCTTTCCCCTTAGAAACTTGGGCATTCGCTCAGGCCTCCAGGAACTGAGTTTGACACGCTTGCTTTAGGGACTCCGTATAAATATGATCAGGAATCTCGTAGTGTTTGAAATCACAACATCATCTGTGTTTCTGACGTGGCACGAACCAGTTAGAAATAGATCTTTCTTTAAACTTCATTGGACTGATGATAAAACAATTGGAAATGCAAAAAAACGAGTAGCACTTCCTGTCACAACACTAATCAGACTTCTGGAGTCAGTTACATATTCTGCATTACTGCTAATCTGTGAAAGCACTAGAGCTATTCCTATGTCCAAATCTCCATACAAGGCTCTTGTTTCAGAGTAAATATTTCAGTAACAGTTTGACTTTCAATGTAACCTCCATCAAAATAAGAACAATAGTTAATGTGATTTAAGGCAAACTGATTTGCATCTCAGTATCCAAGTATGTCAACTAGTTCCATCAACTGTTCTGATAGTGATAGGATAATCAATGTATAATCAATGATTTTTGTCAGGACATCTTAGTTGTAGTTTACTTGTTTGAATGTGAGAATCCTGTCTCACACGTGTTCTTGGTTGTATTTTATTCGCATAGATTAAGGTTTTAGTATCATAATCTATTAATCTTTTAGTGAGCATTCTTCTGAGACACAAGCCTTGACACCATCTCATATTTACTCTTTTGGACAGAAAACTATAGTGACATTTTATTCTCACAGACACACTGAGCACTGGCTGCTATAAATTCATAATTGTATTATTTTACATCTGTTTAAATTGCCCCTTTCACCAGCACATATTATTTGTTTTTCTCTCCACACACAGAGCCAGAAGTGATCACAGATCTCACAGTGAATGATGTCAAATCAACATCTGTGTTTTTGAAATGGGCTGGACCAAATGGATATAGATCTTACTTTATTGTTGATTGGAATCAAGTGAACAGGGAATCTGTAAAAACTAATGAAACTTTCTATCACATCACTGATCTGAAACCGGGAGTCAACTACACATTTTGTGTCACTGCTGTTACTGAATATCCAACAAGACAAAGCAAACCTTTCTGCATCTCACAATTTACCAGTATGTAGAATTTTAAAATATCTGTCCTCGTCCTCTTTGAACACATCTCATCATCATCCAAAGCTCCTTCACAGACTAAACATTAGAATAATGGTTTGACTATCAATGTAACATTCTTCAAAATAAATAAAATAGATAATGTTTTTTTAAGGCTGAACTATTAGCATCTTAGTATATACTAGTATGCCATCTAGGTTAAGGTATGTATGTACTAGTATGTCAAGGTTAATATAATCAATAATGGCTTTCTTCTTTTACATTTTTAAACATATTACAAAGTGAACTCCTCTCTGACCCAGTAATGATATGGAACCAGTTACAGTAATATTAATGCCATTTGAACTGTAGTTTCTTTATTGGGAACATATTTAATTTTATTTTATTTTTAGATGCAGAGGAAAAACCCCATGATAACACTGGTCTGATTGTTGGCATAGTTGTGGCATTGATCTGTATTCTCTTGATTATCGCTCTAATTCTCTTCTTCTATTCAAGAAGGTGAGTTACCAGTATCATCCGAGAAATTAAGATTGGATAGAGATCAAGATACAGAAGTTATCCAGAGTAATATTATTATCATTTCTCTATTACTCTCTGTTCCAGACAAACCAAAAAACAATGTCCTGACATCCCTGTACACAACATTAGGTAACTTTGTTTGATATATTTTATAGATTAATATTTATTTGACAAAACTTAAAAGTGTAACTGAATTATTTTTTACTTTCTATTTCCAGAGATAAAATATAAGTAACTTTTTATTATTAACCCACATACTTGTAATTATTTTTAAAGTTGTACAAAATATTCTTTAAGTTTTTGTAGGTTTTTGTCCTCAATGATTTCTTTGTTTTGTCATACACAGTAATAGTGGTTTAAAAATAGAAGATTATGAAGAGTATTTTAAGCGGAAACATGCAGATTCCAACTGTGGTTTTGCTGAAGACTATGAGGTACACATGGGAAACACATATAAACACATAAACAAATATATTAATATATATATATTATCAAACATTTGCTCTTATGACTTGTCATATAGATTCATTTATGAATTATAATAGAGTTTTCAAAGTCTAGGTCTAAAGAAGTGCTGTGTTGTTGCAGGAGTTGAAATCTGTTGGAACTGCGCAGTCAAAGAACGCCGCCCTGTCTATTGAAAACAAGGCGAAGAATCGTTACACAAATGTTTTACCTTGTGAGTAGACTGACTGACTGTTGCATATTGTATTAAAAGGTGGTGACATTTTGTGGAACGCACAATGAAAATTCCATCAGAAAGCAAGTCTCTGTTTTTTTGTGCAGATTTCCATTATTGCAAATAATTCCATTAGTGCAGAATTATGAGGAATTTTGAGTTTACATAAAAACAAATCAGATTAATATAAAATTACATGAATTGCACCTGGACTATTCACATGGAAGTCACGTTGCAGAAAAGCAGATACATTTTCAGTTCATTTCCATATATGGACGAGGCTCAGATTTCAATTGAAAATTGAACGTTTGGTGTTTTGTTTTAATCATTTCAATTTCATTCAAAAATATTTGGCCCACATTCAACTGCAGTGCTAATGTAGCTTTATTTTAGTATCATGAATCTCAAATTTTCACACTCCTAAAAGTCTCAGAAAGAAGTGAACAGTTGATGTTTGCTACTGTTATAGATTCTTGATAGAG
>NC_138724.1:10409532-10424532 GCF_965113295.1 Leuciscus leuciscus | reverse complement strand
CCAAAAACACACACACAATGGGCAAAACCCCTCATTTCTCCTGCAAAATGAAACTTTACATTCAAAACAATGTTATTTCTTCTCAAAATGGTATTTTGTTTTCAAATGACACACACAAACCATCATATGAATAGACATTTATAAGAACCAGTTGAACACTGATGTGCTCAATGTAAAACACTATGATGAATGGAAAACACTTCTTCTCCATTCATCATAATGACTTAGGCCTTTTTTTGTTCAGTGTTACACTTTCTACAGACAGTACATACATAAGTGTGTTGTAAAATATTTGAGAATATTGTTTTTATACTCAGAACACACAATACAAAGTAGGCTAACAAATATATTTTATTTTTCCCACAAAAACATTGTACACAGTGTACCTCCCAACCAACACAAAGTTGTACATACAGTGGTCTACATACAAAACAACAGAAGAATTGACTGTATACAGTTACAGTAAAAAAAAAATAAAAAAAAATAAAAAAAAAATTCCAATGTTGGCATCCATTGCTCCATTGAAGAGCTCACCTGTTGCCCTTTATGCTAAAGCTCTGATTGCTAATTGTAAAACTGTGTGACGGGTGTTTGCCCAGGTGATGAGTCAGTGTGCATATCTGAATGGCAGTGTGTTCCTTGTGAAAACAAGAGATTTTCTGCATGAAAATTGTGCCAAAAGCAGAGAATTGTGTGTAGTGTTTTGAAAAAAGTGTGTTTTAGATCTGCAGTTTGAGTGTAAAGCAGGAATTGTGCTTGTAGTTTAGAAGAACTGGTTCAGGGGGTTGGTGAATGAGTTACATGTTGTGGTCATTGTGTCTCAAGTACCAGAAAATGTGTGTAAACAATCGAGAAAAACTGTAAAGGCGCAAGATAACTTCTGTTAACAAAAACATAAATACATTTTTTTTTTAATATAAGTGACTTTGTCTTTGTTTTATTGTTTTTGTTGGTTTAATCAAATCTTGTGAACCACAAACTGAGCCTTCGTTTTAAAGGGCAATTTCCAAATATATTTTATTTATTTGTTATAATATGGGTATTTTATAATACAGCATAAATAAAAACAAACACACGTAATATGTATGCCTATAGGCAAAACACCACAGTTTTTTGGTTTTGTTTGTGTGAACTTTTATCCCCAACCATATTTCTTCATGGGCTCCACGCCAGGGGTCACGCTCAGCACCCCTACTTCCCATGGTACTAACTGTAATTATGCTGACCCAGTTTATATGTAAAATCTTTGGTATATGTAATATCTAAAAACACTTTACAGTGTGATGGAAATAAACTTTTCTTAAAGCGTGTTGTAGATCACCACAGATTTATTGACACCCTTCTATCTGTGTTGTATACTGTAATAGACAATTGTCCTGCAGAATGATGAGGTTTTTTGTAAGAAAAACATTGCGAGCAAATGTCGAATTGTTGTTTGAAATATAAATCAACAACGTAAGAGGCTTTAGGCTGTCTGATTAACTCTGTATGAACAAACACCCAGCTTTGCAGTATAGGTGGCACAGAAGCAGCATCTGCCCCGGCATTTAGATGTACATTACACACTGTCTAATGCAGCTCAAAGGAGGCACTGTGAATTTGCATAGCAATTTCATTCTAAGAGGCTATTAAATGTGAAGTGACAACATGAAACACTACTTTCAATATATAAAAAAACACCAGTAGTTGGTGGCAAGTCAGCCTGATAATGATTGAATACCAATTTACTCATTTAGGCTCACAAGCAGATTACATAATTATACCATGAAAAAAATAATAAAAAATAATATATATATATATATATATATATGTGTGTGTGTGTGTGTGTGTGTGTGTGTGTGTGTGTGTGTGTGTGTGTGTGTGTGTGTGTGTGTGTGTGTGTGTGTGTGTGTGTGTGTGTGTGTGTGTGTGTGTGTGTGTGTGTGTGTGTGTGTGACTCGATCGGCATGCCGGAAATAACGGTCTGGTTGTTGTTGGACAGGAGAAATCACATTTTTGCGCTCCGACGTCTTATCTGCATGTCCACTACACAGCCTAATTTTACAGTTCTATATTTTGATATTATGCATATCACCTGGGCATTAGACAATAGATAAATCATGCTTATTTAAATGATGTATACAGTTGTACATAATAATACATAATGTTCCATTTGAACTAAGATTACAATTTTAAAACATAATTTAAACATATTTTTTTCAATTTACAGGTTTCAATATTCATACTATTTTTACATATGACTCAGTAAAGCCCTGCCATTCGGTTCTATTTATTTAATGAATCATAATGCGATCGTATTATTAAACACGCTATTATTATGTTTGAGACATCAACCACTGGTCGATGACCATAATGTTTGTATAAACTGTAGGTAACAACTGGTAAAATGTACATTTAGGTCATAAAAACAGTAATATTTTCTTCTCAGCCATGTCAACCGTGAGTGAAATCTCCTCCCATCTGTTGTCTGATTGGCCTTTCGCAAGGATTCATGGGTAGTTAAAGTGCGTGGAGCCTGCATCTATGCGGGCTTCGTGGAAGACCGCTTCAAGGGTACAAAGGGGGCGCTGCTGAGCACACTTCAGAGCGGTAAAATGCTGAATGGGACGGCCTACGGACTCGTAGACTCAGCGAGCACGCGCAATTCAAGTCCACGAGACCGAAAGTCCGCATGAAGTGCGCCATTTGGGACAGGGCCTTAGCAATGCCAGAAGTGAACTGATAATAGCCTGTTGTGTGAGCGAGCGATGCGCCAGCGCCATCACTTGGAAGTGCGTATCTATAGCACGAATGATAATATCTCGTTTGTTGCTCAGCAGGGGAAATAACTTAATATTCTGTCGTTTAATACTCTGTCATTCGAAGCAGTAAAATTTATATTTTTATTTGTGTACATTCAAAATGACTACAAATGACCTTTAAAAAATAAAGAAAACAACATGATGCGCTGCGTCTCAAACTCCTTGAACATCTTTCTGGCGCACACCAAAAATGAACCAAAATAGAGTGAATAGCCTTCTGACGCGCCTACTTTTGAAAGTCAACATTTAGATTATTTTAAGTAAAATGCATTATATAGTCAGTTAGGATTAAAACACAGCGTGGTTCATGATAAAAAAATAAAAATAAAAAAACCTGACTTTACAGTTCGGAAAATAGCAAACCCCTGGCACTTGAGAACTCTGGTCTACACAGAAGAAAGCCCTGTCTAGTCTATTCCCCAGTACGGGTTGTGTCGAGCCATTCGTTAGTCTGGTTGATGGAAAAAATATGAAAAAGTTGCAATAAACGCGTTAAGAATCCGCACAACGGAGGACTCTTATTCTGCAGTGCATTCTGACTGATGACGGGACAGTTTGATCTTCGGCTGACAAATCAGAGGAAAGGGGCGTTTCATTCCCATGTGTAGAAATCGAATATCAAGCTGTTTATTAATTTTGCTACCTCAGAACGAAAAACGAAAACTAAAGCTGAATTCTTGTTTTTCGTTTTTTCGGAAAAAATGAAAAATCGAAAAAGGAACTGTTTTCTCATTTTTCTACTTTCAATATTAAATCAAAAAACGACTGAACGAATGATACACGGATTGTATATGCGAGTGATTTCATATGTGGATGTGCGTGAACTTTTCAGTGCAAACGGAAGGCATTTCAGTGTTTTTTGTTTTTGTTTTTTTTTATATCCTGAGAAAAGTTTTTTTTTTTTTTTTTTTTTTTTTTTTTTAATTGAAGTGTCAAATTTACAACAATAACTGGCTTAGTCATAATTTACTAAAATATCATTGCAAACAGGGAACGGAGCACGTAAAATGAAAAAAAAAATAATAATAATAATAATAAATGACAAATAATAAAATAAGACAGTAGCCTAGTTAAGGGGCTTCAGTTAATTTTAAAGCATCAATAAAATTAAGCAATTTACTTGCTGTTTTCTTCTTCATAAACAACAGGGACTTATAGTACAATGCAAATTCGCTCTTGAAGACAGAAAAAAGAGGCTGTGTCTTTATCCATTTACATTTGTGGATGAAAAATTTACCAAAAATAATTAAAGTGTTTAAAAGCAGATCATGGTTTTTGTCCTTCATTATAATTCCAAATGTAATGTTATCTCTGGTGAAACTAGAGAGAGACTGGAGATAAGGCTCCAACCAATCATACATGTCACACCAGAATGTGTTACTGTAAGGGCAGAAGAAAAACAAATGATCCGTGGTCTCTATTTCTTCATCACAGAATATACAGTTTGTTAGATCAAATTTAAATCTACGTGAGAGGAGGTCACTTGAAGGATAAATGTCCTTTTTGAACTGGTGACCAGCAATCATCAGTGAAGGCAGAAGAGGAGGGTTGAGCAAATGAGGTAGTGCATTTTTTGCCATCAAAAGGAAGGCAGAAGGGATACTTTGGATAACCATATCATAATGTTTACGATTGCACTGAAAATTAAATTTTGTACCAAAATCTTCAAAAGATAAAATATTGCCATAACTGTCCAGTAAATGTGTGAGAGACCAAATGTTGTTTTCGGCATTTCAGTGTAACCAGAAGGCATTTCAGTGTAAAAGGAAGTCATTTGTGCGTACACGGAAGTAACCTGCCTATTTACCGCATTTGGGTCCGTGTACGTTTTGATAGTTTGTTTTCCAATTTGAAATGAAATAAGCATAAACGAGAAAACGGCCCCTTTATTCGTTTTTTTCAACAAAAAAAGCCTAAAGCCGCTCTTACGTTGTTGATTTATATTTCAAACAACAATTCGACATTTGCTCGCAATGTTTTTCTTACCAAAAAAAACTCATTTTGCAGGACAATTGTCTAATACAGTATACAACACAGATAGAAGGGTGCCAATAAATCTGTGGTGATATACAACACGCTTTAAGAAAAGTTTATTTCCATCACACTGTAAAGTGTTTTTAGACATTAGGCCTACATATAGATTACATATACCAAAGATTTTACATATAAACTGGGTCAGCATACTGTTAATTACAGTTAGTACCATGGGAAGTAGGGGTGCTGAGCGTGACACCTGGCGTGGAGCCCATGAAGAAATTGGGGATAAAAGTTCACACAAACAAAACCAAAAAACTGTGGTGTTTTGCCTATAGGCATACATATTACGTGTGTTTGTTTTTATTTATGCTGTATTATAAAATACCCATATTATAACAAATAAATAAAATATATTTGGAAATTGCCCTTTAAAACGAAGGCTCAGTTTGTGGTTCACAATTATTTGATTAAAAACAACAAAAACAATAAAACAAAGTATATAAATCACTTATATTAAACACTTCTTCTTTTTTTTTTTTTTTTAACAGAAGTTATCTTGCGCCTTTACTTGCCTTCGCTATCGTCCTGTCAATCATCTGTCTCATTCTCGCGGGTCGCGGATAGGATTGCAGTTTCAGTAAAAATGTATTTCACCATCATCGGTACCCACCCTCAGGTGATTGCATACAGTATTTGCAATCACCATCCCGCGTCAAAACGGAGCGTCTAAAAGAAAAGTTCTGACTGCTGACTGCTGACTGAACATTGGTCAGTGAGCCTCTCCCGCTCGGCGCTGTTAAGCGCAGCTTCACCACACAGATTTAACTCCGCACAGCTCAATAAAACAGGCTGGTGGCAGACTAATAATTAATATTTCTGATGTAAAGATTTCTGTGAAACGCGTAAAGTTGCACAGAAGAAAGCCCAATAGGACCTGCCCTGTACAGTTTAAGACTCTGTAGCCATAGTAGAGGACTATTATTTTGTTGAACAGACCCGAGCGACAACTGATGACGTCACATGCTCAGACTTGCTTGACCAATCGGCGGAAGGGGGCGTGTCAGACCGCCCACATGTGGAAAACGAATTTTGAAGTAATTTATGTCTAACCTCTCCAAGTCAAAATTTTCTAGTGACTGGTCACATCTACATTTTTTTATTGGCCCAAGTGCAATTCTTGTTGCAATAGTCTGTTAACATTGGCTTAATGATAAATAATACGTCAGACTAATTGAAAAATTTTGATGTGACCAGTCACTAGATATTTTTGACTTGGGGATGTAATTTTTTTTTACAGTGTAACATAAGAAAGAGTCCACTAGTATATATAGAAAGGTCAAGTTTCGAGTGCTCCTTGGCCAGAAAAAATTTCAGTATGTCAAAAATGGACTTTTGTCAAAATGAAATAACATCTTTAAGGAATCTTTGGCCAGAAATATGTTCAGTAGGTCAAAAGCGTACCTATGTATAGCTCATTGTTATAACATTATGTGCTTTGCACAAATGATCTAACGTTGAGCATCATTAAAAAAACATAGGCTATGCACTTCTTGCATTGCATTGCACTAACGAGTTGTGCACTGAAGAATAACATACAGATTATGCACTTTTCGCATTGCATTGCATAGCACACCAGAACAAAATCATTCCCATGTTCAATAAAGAGATAAAGGTGTGTTGTTGCGTTGCATTGCATTGCACTAACGATCTAACGTTGTGCACTGAAGAATAACATATAGGTTATGCACTTTTTACATTGCATTGCATTGCACACCAGAACTAACTCATTCCCATGTTGATTAAAGACATAACCAGGGCCGGCGCGTCCATATAGGCGAACTAGGCAATTGCCTAGAGCGGCACTTTTGTAAGGGCGGCAAAATGTGTGCCAATCGGGAATGAACAATTCACAAAATAGGCTATATGATTTGCTGAGCTGCCGCTGCGCCGACCTGCGCCGCCCCGCCCCGCCCCCTGCTCTCACGAGTCATGACTCATGACTGAGTGATGGGAAGTTCGGATAATTTTACTGACTCTCTTGTTCGATCTCGTTCGTAAAAATGAACGAATCTTTATGAGTCATTTCGTTAATTTAAGTGGCTTTAAATGTTACACAGCCAAAATCCCCGATCACATCCACCTACGCATATAGTATATATTTGCTTCCTCTTGGCCTAAAGTGTTCCTGCAACGGGAGTGTTCTCTGGCTAGAGCGCAGAACAGCGGAGTTTGTATGGACAGAAGTGCATGCCTGAGCTTGTGTTTTGGGTTAAGCTGCATTGCTTTGACATTGTGGAAAATATAACAATAGAAACAAAATATAGGCTATTAGCCTTTTTACCCATTGTTATCAATCTAAATTAATCTCGATTTTAATTTAACTTAATTTCGTTTTTCTTTATGTAAATTTCGTTTTTCTTTATTTAAATTTCGTTTTACTTTATTTAAATTTCGTTTTTTCTTTATTTAAATTTTAAATTTTGTTTTTTCTTTATTTAAATGTTTTTTTCTTTATTTAAATTTCGTTTTTTTCTTTATTTAAATTTTACATTTCGTTTTTTTCTTTATTGAAATTTTGTTTTTCTTTATTGAAATTTTGTTTTTTCTTTATTTAAATTTTAAATTTTGTTTTTTCTTTATTTAAATGTTTTTTTCTTTATTTAAATTTCGTTTTTTCTTTATTTAAATTTCGTTTTACTTTATTTAAATTTTGTTTTTTCTTTATTTAAATTTTAAATTTTGTTTTTTCTTTATTTAAATTTCGTTTTTTTCTTTATTTAAATTTCGTTTTTTCTTTATTTAAATTTCGTTTTACTTTATTTAAATTTTGTTTTTTCTTTATTTAAATTTTAAATTTTGTTTTTTCTTTATTTAAATTTCGTTTTTTTCTTTATTTAAATTTTACATTTAGTTTTTTTCTTTATTTAAATTTTGTTTTTCTTTATTGAAATTTTGTTTTTCTTAATTTAAATCTACCCTTTACTGTGTCAGTAATTTGTTAGTCAGAAAAATATAGACTACCTTAAAGTATTTCTTAATTTAACAGACATGTGTGTGTGCGTTTTATATTGCTAGTGCAGCGTGCGTCAAGTATATAAGCCCTGCCCGCTTGAGGTGCGCTGCTTCCCGCTCGCGGTGTTCTGTAGTTTACTAAAAGTTTATTAATTCTGAACGTGTCGTGTCTCGCGTGTCCATCTATATTGCACCACCAAATGCTACACTGCACTCCCTTGTGAAGTCGATTGGATGAACGGTTCTCGAAATAATCAAAATGCAAACGGACATATAGACACATAGAGATTCTGCCTTTATTAGAGAGAAGAATACGTTCAGCACCCTCTCGAAGCTTTGAATATTCGATGTTCATTACTACTACCGCAGCTTCGATGCTCAAAAAATGGTATTCGGACCAGCCCTAGGGGCGGCACAAATGTTTTTCGCCTAGAGCGGCAGAAGTGCACGCGCCGGCCCTGGACATAACGTGTGTTGTTGCATTGGATTGCATTGCATTGCATTACATTGCATTGCACAAACGATCTAACGTTGTGCACTGAAGAATAACATATGCCCTTTTCGCATTGCATTGCTTGCGTACCAGAACTAACTAATTCCCATGTTCATTAAAGACATAACGTGTGTTGTTGCTTTGCATTGCATTGCATTGCATTGCATTGCATTGCATAGCATTGCATTGAACAGCACTAACGATCTGACGTTGTGCACTCAGATCGTTAGTGAATAAGTGAATCGTAAGAATAACAATATGCACTTTTCGCATTGCATTGCATTACACAAACGATCTAACGTTGTGCACTGAAGAATAACATATGCACTTTTCGCATTGCATTGCATTGCACACCAAAAATAAATCATTCCCATGTTGATTAAAGACATAACGTGTGTTGTTGCATTGCATTGCACAAACGATCTAACGTTGTGCACTGAAGAATAACAATATGCACTTTTCGCATTGCATTCTTCAGTGCACAACGTCGTAGATCGTAGATCGTTAGTGCAATGAAATGCAATGCAATGCAATGCAGCAACAAGGGTTATCTCATTAATGAACATGGGAATGAGTTAGTTCTGGTGTGCAATGCAATTCAATACACTGCAATGCAATGCACTGCAACAACACACGTTATGTCTTTACTGAACATGGGAATGAGTTTGTTCTGGTTTGCAATGCAATGCAATGCGAAAAGTGTATAACTTATACTTCACTGCACAACGTTAGATCGTTAGTGCAATGTAATGCAATGCATGGCAACAACCCACGTTATCTCTTTAATAAACATGGGAATGAGTTAGTTCTGGTGTGCAATGCATTGCGAAAAGTGCATATGTTTAATGTTATTCAGTGCACAACGTTAGATCCTTAGTGCAATGCAATGCAATGCAGTGCAGTGCAGTGCAATGCAATGCAATGCAATGCAATGCAATGCAATGCAATGCAATGCAATGCAGTGCAATGCAGTGGAGTGCAAAGCAATGCATTGCAATGCAACAACACACCTTATGTCTTTAAACAACATGGGAATGAGTTAGTTCTGGTGTGCAATGCAATGCAATACAAAAAGTGCATAACCTATATGTTATTCTTCAGTGCACAACGTTAGATCATTTGTGCAATGCAATGCAATGCAACAACACAGATTATCTCTTTAATGAACTTGGGAATGAGTTAGTTCTGGTGTGCAATGCAATGCAATGCGAAATGTGCATATGTTATTATTCAGTGCACAACGTCAGATCACAGTGCAGTGCAGTGCAGTGCAGTGCAGTGCAGTGCAATGCAGTGCAATGCAGTGCAATGCAGTGCAATGCAGTGCAATGCAGTGCAATGCAGTGCAATGCAATGCAAAGCAGTGCAATGCAAAGCAGTGCAAAGCAATGCAAAGCAATGCAAAGCAATGCAAAGCAATGCAAAGCAATGCAAAGCAATGCAATGCAATGAAATAACAACACACGTTATGTCTTTATTGAACTTGGGAATCGTTAGTGCAATGCAATGCAATGCAATGCAATGCAATGCAATACACATTATGTCTTTAATCAACATGGGAATGAGTTAGTTCTGGTGTGCAATGCAATGCAAAAAGTGCATAACCTATATTTTATTCTTCAGTGCACAACGTTAGATCGATAGTGCAATGAAATGCAATACAGTGCAAAGCAATGCAATACAATAAAATGCAATGCAACAACACACGTTATGTCTTTAATCAACATGGGAATGAGTTAGTTCTTGTGTGCAATGCAATGCAATGCAATGCAGTGCAATGCAATGCAATGCAATGCAATGCAATGCAATGAAATACAACAACACACGTTATGTCTTTATTGAACATGTGAATGATTTAGTTCTGGTGTGCAATGCAATGCAAAAAGTTGTTATTCTTCAGTGCACAACGTTAGAGCGTTAGTGCAATGAAATGCAATGCAATGCAGTGCGAAGCAAAGCAATGCAATGCAATGCAATGCAATGCAATGCAATGCAATGCAATCCAATACAATGAATGCCATGCAATGCAACAACACACGTTATGTCTTTAATCAACATGGGAATGAGTTAGTTCTTGTGTGCAATGCAATGCAAAAAGTGCATAACCTATATTTCATTTTTCAGTGCAATGCAATGCAATGCAATGCAATGCAATTTAATGCAATGCAATACAACGAATGTAATGCAATGCAAAGCAAAGCAATGCAATGTAATGCAATGCAACAACAAACGTTATGTCTTTAATCAACATGGGAATGAGTTAGTTCTGGTTTGCAATGCAATGCAATGCGAAAAGTGCATATTGTTATTCTTCAGTGTACAACGTTAGATCGTTAGTGCAATGCAATGCAATGCAATGCAATGCAATGCAATGCAATGCAATGCAATTTAATGCAATGCAAAGCAATGCAAAGCAATGCAAAGCAATGCAAAGCAATGCAAAGCAATGCAAAGCAATGCAATGAAATACAACAACACACGTTATGTCTTTATTGAACTTGGGAATGATTTAGTTCTGGTGTGCAATGCAATGCAAAAAGTGCATAACCTATATTTTATTCTTCAGTGCACAACGTTAGATCGTTAGTGCAATGAAATGCAAAGCAATGCAATGCAATGCAATGCAATGCAATGCAATGCAATGCAATGCAATTTAATGCAATACAATGAATGCAATGCAATGCAATACAATGCAATGCAATGTAAAGCAACAACAAACGTTATGTCTTTAATCAACATGGGAATGAGTTAGTTCTGGTTTGCAATGCAATGCAATGCGAAAAGTGCATATTGTTATTCTTCAATGCACAACGTTAGATCGTTAGTGCAATGCAATGCAATGCAATGCAATGCAACAACACACGTTATGTTAGTGCATTGAAATGCAATGCAGTGCAAAGCAATGCAATGCAATGCAATGCATTTTTTGAGTGCACTTTTTGCATTGCATTGCACACCAGAACTAACTCATTCCCATGTTGATTAAAGAATCAACATGGGAATGAGTAAGTTCTGGTGTGCAATGCAATGCAAAAAGTGCATAACCTATATTTTATTCTTCAGTGCACAACGTTAGATCGTTAGTGCAATGAAATGCAATGCAATGCAATGCAATGCAATGCAAAGCAAAGCAAAGCAATGCAAAGCAATGCAAAGCGATGCAAAGCAATGCAAAGCAATGCAAAGCAATGCAATACAACAACACACGGTATGTCTTTATTGAACTTGGGAATGATTTAGTTCTGGTGTGCAATGCAATGCAAAAAGTGCATAACCTATATTTTATTCGTCATTGCACAACGTTAGATCGTTAGTGAAATGAAATGCAATGCAGTGCAATGCAGTGCAAAGCAATGCAATGCAATGCAATGCAATGCAATGCAATGCAATGCAATGCAATGCAATGCAATGCAATGCAATGCAATGCAATGCAATGCAATTTAATGCAATACAATGAATGCAATGCAATGCAATGCAATACAATGCAATGCAATCCAATGCAATGCAATGCAATGCAACAACAAACGTTATGTCTTTAAACAAAATGGGAATGATTTAGTTCTGGTGTGCAATGCAATGCAAAAAGTGCATAACCTATATTTTATTCTTCATTGCACAACGTTAGATCGTTAGTGAAATGAAATGCAATGCAGTGCAAAGCAATGCAATGCAATGCAATTTAGTGCAATGCAATTTAGTGCAATGCAATGCAATGCAATTTAATGCAATGCAATGCAATGCAATGCAATGCAATGCAATGCAATTTAATGCAATGCAATGCAATGCAATGCAATTTAATGCAATGCAATGCAATGCAATGCAATGCAATGCAATTTAATGCAATGCAATGCAATTTTATGCAATTTTATGCAATGCAATGCAAAGCAATGCAATGCAATGCAATGCAATGCAATGCAATGCAATGCAATTTAATGCAATGCAATGCAATGCAATGCAATGCAATGCAATGCAATGCAATGCAATGCAATTTAATGCAATGCAATGCAAAGCAATGCAATGCAATGCAATGCAATGCAATGCAATGCAATGCAATGCAATGCAATGCAATGCAATGCAATGCAAAGCAAAGCAAAGCAATGCAATGCAATGCAATGCAATGCAATGCAATTCAATGCAATGCAATGCAATGCAATTTAATGCAATGCAATGCAATGCAATGCAATGCAATGCAATGCAATGCAATGCAATGCAATGCATTGCAATTTAATGCAATGCAATGCAATGCAATTTTTTGCAATTTAATGCAATGCAATACAATGCAATGCAATGCAATTTAATGCAATGCAATGCAATGCAATGCAATGCAATTAAATGCAATGCAATGCAATGCAATGCAATTTAATGCAATGCAATGCAATGCAATGCAATGCAATGCAATGCAATGCAACAAAACACGTTATGTCTTTATTGCAACATGGGAATGAGTTAGTTCTGGTGTGCAATGCAATGCAATGCGAAAAGTGCATATTGTTAATCTTCAGTGCACCACGTTAGCTCGTTAGTGCAATGCAATGCAATGCAATGCAATGCAATGCAATGCAATGCAATGCAATGCAATGCAATGCAATGCAACAAAACACGTTATGTCTTTATTGCAACATGGGAATGAGTTAGTTCTGGTGTGCAACGCAATGCAAAAAGTGCACAACCTAATTTTATTCTTCAGTGCACAACGTTAGATCGTAAGTGCAATGAAATGCAATGCAATGCAACAACACACGTTATGTTAGTGCATTGAAATGCAATTGAATACAATGCAATGCAATGCAATGCAATGCAATGCAATGCAATTTAATGCAATGCAATGCAATGCAATGCAATGCAATGCAATGCAATTTAATGCAATGCAATGCAATGCAATGCAATGCAATGCAATGCAACAAAACATGTTCTGTCTTTATTGCAACATGGGAATGAGTTAGTTCTGGTGTGCAATGCAATGCAATGCGAAAAGTGCATATTGTTAATCTTCAGTGCACCACGTTAGCTCGTTAGTGCAATGCAATGCAATGCAATGCATGCAATGCAATGCAATGCAATGCAACAACACACGTTATTTCTTTAATGAACATAGAAACGAGTTATTTCTGGTGTGGTGTGGTGTGGTGTGGTGTGCAATGCAATGCAATGCGAAAAGTGCATATTGTTATTCTTCAGTGCACAACGTTAGATCGTTAGTGCAATGCAATGCAATGCAATGCGATGCAATGCAATGCAATGCAAAGCAAAGCAAAGCAATACAATGCAAAGCAATACAATGCAATGCAATGCAACAAAACACGTTATGTCTTTATTGCAACATGGGAATTAGTTAGTTCTGGTGTGCAATGCAATGCAATGCGAAAAGTGCATATTGTTAATCTTCAGTGCACTACGTTAGCTCGTTAGTGCAGTGCAATGCAATGCAATTTAATGCAATGCAATGCAATGCAATGCAATGCAATGCAATACAATGCAATGCAATGCAACAAAACACGTTATGTCTTTATTGCAACATGGGAATGAGTTAGTTCTGGTGTGCAATGCAATGCAATGCGAAAAGTGCATATTGTTATTCTTCAGTGCACCACGTTAGCTCATTAGTGCAATGCAATGCAATGCAATGCAATGCAATGCAGTGCAAAGCAATGCAATGCAATGCAATGCAATGCAATGCAATGCAATGCAATGCAATTTAATACAATGCAATGCAATTTAATACAATGCAATGCAATGCAATGCAATGCAATTTAATGCAATGCAATGCATTGCAATGCAATGCAATGCAATGCAATGCAATGCAATGCAATGCAATGCAATGCAATGCAATGCAATGCAATGCAATTTAATGCAATGCAATGCAATGCAATGCAATGCAATGCAATGCAATGCAATGCAACAAAACACGTTATGTCTTTATTGCAACATGGGAATGAGTTAGTTCTGGTGTGCAATGCAATGCAATGAGAAAAAAGTGCATATTGTTAATCTTCAGTGCACCACGTTAGATCGTTAGTGCAATGCAATGCAATGCAATGCATGCAATGCAATGCAATGCAATGCAACAACACACGTTATTTCTTTAATGAACATAGAAACGAGTTATTTCTGGTGTGCAATGCAATGCAATGCGAAAAGTGCATATTGTTATTCTTCAGTGCACAACGTTAGATCGTTAGTGCAATGCAATGCAATGCAATGCAATGCAATGCAATGCAATGCAATGCAATGCAATTTAATGCAATGCAATGCAATGCAATGCAATGCAATTTAATGCAATACAATGCAATGCAATGCAATTTAATGCAATGCAATGCAATGCAATGCAATGCAACAAAACACGTTATGTCTTTATTGCAACATGGGAATGAGTTAGTTCTGGTGTGCAATGCAATGCAATGCGAAAAGTGCATATTGTTATTCTTCAGTGCACCACGTTAGCTCATTAGTGCAATGCAATGCAATGCAATGCAATGCAATGCAATGCAATGCAATGCAATGCAATGCAATGCAATGCAATACAATGCAATGCAATGCAACAAAACACGTTATGTCTTTATTGCAACATGGGAATGAGTTAGTTCTGGTGTGCAATGCAATGCAATGCGAAAAGTGCATATTGTTATTCTTCAGTGCACCACGTTAGCTCATTAGTGCAATGCAATGCAATGCAATGCAATGCAATGCAATGCAATGCAATGCAATGCAATGCAATGC